>NW_027394340.1:0-69123 GCF_049309525.1 Garra rufa | reverse complement strand
AGAGTGTACTGGAAGAAATGCAGCTGCTTTGCAACAACCAGAAACTGACATTTCTAATCTAATACAAACAAACAGACAAACTCTATCCTACAAATTACAGACTTACATTATATAGTATATAAGCTGTAATTCATATTTATATGTACATATAATTCAGTCAATGCTAAATTGTTAAAGGAAAAACAAAATCTATAATAAACAGGTTGACCTTTCTCAGCCTACACACACCTATTGATCACACATGTTTACTTAGCAACTAAATGGAAACATTGCATTGACTTCTGTTGTTTTATACAGCTAGTTATAAATACTATAATCTAACCCAAGCGCAAAACATTATGCATTTACTACAAAACCAAACCAAAACAAAATTGCATTTGCTTTATTTGCTTTGTTTTGTCAGATTCAGCTCACTTCTGGGGTCCGTTCTTCGTACCTCGCTAACTAAGTTAGCTGGATTTGATTGTTGACGATTTGGCATGATCTTGGATTGTTTGGTTCTTCGAAGCTCATCCTGGACTTGCTGTCATAGCAACAGCTCTGCAAGCTTAAACCTCCTCTGGAGCAGGTTTATTTCATGTAAACAGGATTTAGGCTGCGCTCCTGGCGGGTTATGATTGGTTGAAATGGCGAGGTCACATCTGATTGGTTAAAGAGCACGACTGACGCGGACTGACTCACGTGGGAAAAGAAAAGTATCTCGCAAGAAAGTGTATATATATGACAGGTTCCAAAAAATATTTGGCAGCACAACTGTTGATATTATCCAACATTGATCATTCTAATAATAAATCAGCATATTAGAATGATTCCTGAAGGATCGTGTGACACTTAAGACTGGAGTAACAGCTGATAAAAATTCAGCTTTTCATCACAGGAATAAATTCTATTTCAAAGTATGTTAAAATATATTAAAAAAACAAAAACATTATTTTATTTTGTAAAAACAATTTGCAATATTACTGTTTTTTCTGTATTTTTAATTAAATAAATGCAGTCTTGATGAGCATAAGAGACTTTAAAGACTATTACAAGTCTTACTGACCCCAAACTTTTGAACGGTAGTGTATAAAAAAATAAAAATATAAATAAAATAACATATCAAGGAAAAAACATGTAACATGGGCAGCATTAACGCGTTTAATTTGTTCACTACTTTTTGCCAGCCCTCTCTCCTTGCTTTTCCAGCCTTTGCAGCATTCCCTTGCATTTTAATTAAACTCTGAAACTCCTGAAATCCCTCAATCAAGAGTTCTTGCTCTGCTGCAGAAAAATACTGAGCTCGCTCCTTCGTCATGTTCGCCGACCAATCAAAGCGTTGCCGATCAATGTTTCTACTATCGATACGTAGCCCCTTTTAAGCCACCCAGTGATCTCAAATAACTTCATCCAGCTATACTAATCATCAACAACAGGTGCGTTCGGAGAACCGGAATAGCGAGCTCATAGTTAGCGTGATGATTTGATCTTGGATGTGTCATTTGATCCTGGATGTAGTAAGCGAGGTACAAAGAACAGACCCCCGGGCACAAATGTATTGTTTGGAAAGAATGAATGAAATCAGTTAAAGAGAGTGAGTGAGTGACAATGTGTAATAAGTCTCACCAAGGGATGAGAGTGACTGTGTGAATGAATTAATTAATGAATGGAAATAAATGAATAAATTAGAGTGAGTGAATGACTGAATGAATGAAAGTAAGTGAATGGGTGAGTGAAGGAATGAAAGAATGAAAGTGAATGAATGAATGAAAGTGAGTAAATGAATGAGTAAATAATTGAATGAATAAAAGTGAATTAGTGAATAAATGAAAAAAAATAATGAATGAGAGTGAGTAAATGAACGAATGAAAGATTGAAAGTGAATGAGAGAATAATTGAATGATTGAAAGTGAGTGAGCGAATGAATAAGTGAATAAATGAATGAAAGTGAATGAATGAAAGAATGAGTGAATGAATGAATGAATGAAAGATTAAAAGTGAATGAGAGAATGATTGAATGAACGAAAGTGAGTGAATGAATGAATGAATGAGTGAAAAAATGAATGAATGAGAGTGAGTGAGTGAATAAATGAATGAAAGTAAGTGAATAAGTGAATGAATGAATGCATGAAAGCGAGTCAGTGAGTGAAACAACATGAGTGAATGAATTAATAAATACATGAAAGAAAGCAAGCGAATAAGTGAATGAATCAATGAGAGTAATGGTTGATTAGAACTTTAAAACAAAATCAATATATAGTACTTTAGGTATTTAGTACTTAAGCAATTTGATCTGCCTATCTGCGCTGGCCACTACTAATTCTTTTGGAAGGCCAATTATATTGTTCTCAATGTCAAACTCACCATATGAGTGAGTGAGTGAGTGAGTGAATGAATGAATGAATAAAAGTGAGTAACTGAATGAATGAAAGAATGAAATATGTAAATGAATGAATGTGAGGGAATCAATGAATAAATAAAGTGAATGAGTGAGTGAGTGAGTGAATGAATGAATGAAAGAATGAAGGAAAAAATAAAAGTGAGTGAGTGAGTGAATGAATGAACAAAAGTGAGTGAGTGAGTGAGTGAGTGAGTGAATGAATGAAAGAATAAAAGTGAGTGAGTGAGTGAGTGAATGAATGAACAAAAGTGAGTGAGTGAGTGAGTGAATGAATAAAAGTGAGTGAGTGAGTGAGTGAGTGAGTGAATGAATGAACAAAAGTGAGTGAGTGAGTGAGTGAGTGAGTGAATGAATAAAAGTGAGTGAGTGAGTGAGTGAGTGAATGAACAAAAGTGAGTGAGTGAGTGAGTGAGTGAGTGAATGAATGAATGAAAGAATAAAAGTGAGTGAGTGAGTGAGTGAGTGAGTGAGTGAATGAATAAATGGAAGTGAGTTAGTGAATGATATATAAGTTAGTGGGTGAGTGAGTGAATTAATGAATTAATGAATGCATGAAACATACATATTTAAATGTTGCAAAGTTTGCTGTAGTAACTGTAAAAACTATATTTTCCACATTTGGCTTCACAAACCAACATTTGTTTATTTGCTTTGCATGACCAGAATGACCAAAATGACCAGTAGTCCATGCAAACTAAACAACTCTTTCTTATACATTTAGTCAACTGAGATTAACATCAGTGTTAATGCTGACTGATCTGTCAGGCGCAACTTGATGTCTACTGGCATCAAGATAAAACAGATTTATCCAACTGGATCTAACAAGAAAACAATCTACATCGCTGTAGACACTTACAAACATTGATGTACTTGTTTTTAACATTCTCTGATGCTGTCCATGCTCATTTCTGCCACTAGAGGGATGACTTCATCTGCACAAATCAACAGAAGTACCACCTGTTTTATCAGACCTTTTTCCTTTAAAGTTTCGGAGAATCTAGCTGTTCAGAACACAGCCGTTTTCAATCAAAATAAACAAGCATTACTAAAATGAAAAATGCATGTCTGTTCAATATTAGAAAACTAACATTAGGCTTTATGACAAACCTGATGACAGACATGCATTCTTCAAACAGGCACACTGCATTGTGCAATGGGATGCAATGATGTGAAGTGATTGTCATGAGCATGACATTTCATATATGGGATATTTCAGAAGGCATCATTTATTCTGAGCCTCCTGCTCGACAGATATTTCATTCTGAAGCAACTCTGATGACTTCAATTCAAACCTTAAATATAAAAGTGATTGTACAATTTGGTTCTTTAGTATTCTGTGATAGCTTCACTTATAGTAAGCTTAATGCAAAATTAATTACTTAACACTGTCAATAAAATTACTTGATAATATTGCATAAATGTCCCTTTTATGTGCAAAGGACACAGAGTTATTGATAGTAGAGCAGGTGTATGAACACGCTTTGCAACTTCACTTTCTGTAATAATGTAATTCCTATTTCTAATTTTGGTTGTTGTTTTGCATACAATCCATTCAGACTTACTCCCCCACTAAATAATGACATATTCGTGAATCTGCCCACTGTGCCTGTTCGCCTCCTGCTTACAGAAAAATCATGAGGAAATATGAAAAAAAAAGCTTCTGAAGCATTTCTCTGGCTGTATTCATATATATCCTAATACTGTGCTAAAACACGACACGTTGCTCGCTCTTGCATTTTGAGTTTCAGTGGGAGTTACACAATACAGAAGCAATAAATAAAGAAACATTTTTAGTGCATCCTTGTGTAGAAACTGATGCATTTATTTTGTCAGACTATAAAACTGTGCATCCTAACAAACCATGAAACAAGACTTTATTTCATTTCTCCTCGAGGCTAAAACATTGATGCAACTCAGATGTGAAATAACACAACCAGTATTTGTTTACATACACCTAAAAACTTGTGCACGGTTTTCAAAATCGCTGTCGTGTTCAATAGGTTGCATCTGTAATGTAAGGTACCAGTTTAGCTCTAAAAGTGGCAGTGACAATGCCAAGGTAATGGGGTTTGATTCTCAGAGAATGCATAAACTGATAAATTATGTAGCATCTGCCAAATGTAAATGCATGAATATATTCTGTAGTGTGCATGTCAAACAAATGCATTCTGTGCCGGAGATGTCACTGCATTGTTGGGTTTGTATTTGAGATATAGGAATGCATAGATAGTATAGTAACTTGAAAATTGCTGGTTTGTGCCTTGAGCTTGTTTGGATGAGAATCCAAGTCAGCCAGCCTGACACAATGATATTGGTTCAACCAGTGGTGTAAGTCTGGTGACAGGCCTACCCATTTGTCCTGACAGAAGACTGGGGGAGCATTCAAGAAATATCTCAGAAAACAGCCTTATATATATATATATATAGTCTAGAAACCATCCACTCCTCGTTTAACCTCGGGTTGCTCCAGGGAGATTGTCACTGTAACTGTACTCTAAGTTGCTTTGCATAACTGTGATGAATGGTGGTGTGGCAACTTAATCTTGGGGGATTGTTCCTGAAATATGCGCACTTGTCTCTCAGGATAAAAGGGTCAAAAATGACTGCTCATTACACGGATGGGAGAATGGTAACCCAGGCTCAATGGAAACACATACCTCTAACTACATTTTTGCAAAGTTCCAAAAACATAAATACAAATCACAGGAGTTTCTAGCTGTGCTAACACTAGTGGGAAAAAAAAAAAAACAAAAAAAAAAACAAAACACACACAACTGTTCTTTCTCACACTAATTATTATGATTACAGTGACAAATTATCCATCAACCCTCAAACTGCATTCACAGCTGTTCACTATTTTGCAGTAATAATATAATGCATTAATACAATATAACAAATAATCGTTATAATATCTAACAGTCATAATCATGTTCATGTATCATAGTCAAATAGATCAGTCATAATATTTCCATGTCCTGTAGTCTGATAAGACTAAGATAAACTTGTTTGGCTCCGGTGATTATTTAATTAAATAAATGCCTGGAATTTATACACTGCAAAAAAATGCTTTTCTTACTTAGATTTTTTTGTCTTGTTTCCAGCCAAAATATCTTAAAAAATCTTAAATCAAGAAGGATTTTCTAGACAAGTAAAAAGTATTGTTTTGTTTTTTTTGTTTTTCAGTAAAAACAAGCCAAAATTAAGTGATTCTTTGCTTAGAACAAGCAAAATAATCTGCCAATGGGGTAAGAAAAAAAAATCTTATTTCAAACAGAACACAAGATTATTTTTCTTATCCCACTGGCAGATTATTTAGCTTGTTTCAAGCAAAAACACACTTAATTTTGACTTGTTTGTGTTTTTTTTTTTTTTATTTTACTTGCATAAACCTTTACTTCACAGGTGTTTTTTTTTTTTTTCATGCTGCAATAGTTTGTCAATGGGGTAACAAATTTATGTTCATCAACAAAATTCAGTTCCAAAAGTGTGTGAGATATGAGGGAAAGCCAAAAATGATTTACAGTTTCATTTTGACAGTCTTAAAGCATTTGCAAAGTGCATTTTTTAAGACATGTGTATAGTCTTACTTTTATAGCTAGGACTGTGCGATTTTTCCGATTTTATAGATTAATTCAAATTGAATGTTTTGCTGCAATTGTTTTTTTTTTTTAGAAATCAAGGTTACTGTATGATGACTGAAATCGCGAAATGGCCTTAAAACAAATAAATAAACTACAGAATGTTGTGTTGTCTAATACATGCACAAATTGTATTTTTTCTACCAGCGCTGTACAAGTTCATTAGCCAGGGTTCTAAGTCCAAAGCACGAGGAAAATCTGCGTGATGAGAATCATTCATAAATTTGCTGCTGTCAGCAAAAAGTAGCACTGATGTCCAAAATAAAAGTCAACATTTATAAATGTTAGAACTGCAATTTTTTTTGTTCTGTAAAATAAAATAAAAAAGTAACACAAAAATAATGATAACAATCATTACAACAGCTCTATTAGCACATTTATTATAACACTCTCCTTTGCTCAGCAAGGCTGCATTTATTTGTACATTAAAAACACATGCCTGATTCAAGAAGAGGGTCTTAAAAATGGCCAAAGAATATTATTTTACTAACTTATTAATTTTAATCTAAATTGTGCTTTGTTGGTAGGCTATAATGTCTACTAGAATGTTAAAAATGTCCAGTGTTAAATAAATGTTTTGTTATAAAAAAAATGATTTTTTCTTTTCTTTGAAAAGCAAGACAAAACTGTAAAAAGCAAATATTGGCTATTTAATTTATGCAATGGTGAAAAAACAATTGGCAAAATACATGGGGGAAAAACACAAAAAAACATTTTCGGTAATCGGCCTTCGGCCCAGTGTGTAATTTTGTTCGGCTTTGGCCAAGAATTTTCATTTCGGTGCATCCCTAAAGAAGTGTGTTTTTGGTTGTAAGGGAAAGATACCTTTGTTCAGCTTCCCAAAGAACCCAGCGTTACGTGAACAGTGGAACACGTTTGTTTTTCCAGGGCAGCAATGAAGTTTTGCAAGTGTGTTTGATTGTTCCCGTCACTTCGGTAACACATTTTATAAACAAGGCCCAGCTCGACGCTGGATTTCAACATTCTCAGTGATAAAGAATCCCATCATGATTTGGAACTGCAGGCGTCAAGGAAAATTGCATCAAATTTCTGTGTTTTGTTAGCAGTCGGCTCGCAAGTGCTTGTGACTCTTTAGTTCGATTCCAGGAGCTCAGCTGTTTTTGGAGAGAATCATAAACCTGTATCTTTCTTTTATATCAGATAAAACTAAAACCATTTTGGAGATATGAAGGATGCAATACTACTCTATAGGTACTCAAGATTAACATGAGATTAACCACTCACTGGATATTTCTCTTTTAAAGTGTTGTGAAATCTGCAAGATTTGTAAAAACGTCACCACAGACATGTTTATCTGATGAGACTGGGTTAAGGAATGGATGGTAGAATGACTAAAGCATCTACAAATGACTAAAAGTGGACTACGTTACATATAATAAAGCATATCAATAATCAGTTATACAAGGAGTAGATAGACCATAAGATTGTCATCTCATTATTGTGGGACAGAAAATGAGAAATCAAGCTCACAGTTGAGTTGAGCTCTTTCCATTAGCAGCTGTCACAATCTGTGCAGCTTCTGTTTTATAACATTATCTCACGATGAGTCCATGTGCGAACGTTCCTCACACACAGAGACCAAACAGTCACATACGTGCACCACTCACAGTTTGACTAGTGCTGAAGATACAGCATGTTCTTTTATCGCTTTGACAGCCAATTATTGGCAGGGATGTATCCGGTTGGTCTGCCGTATTGTCAGAGACAAGTCGTGAATGAAGTCTTTGAGCTCATCTGAGAGCCTCAGGCTGCTGTACAGAACAGATGGGCTTTCCCCTCCGGGAGTGTCAATTTTTTAAAAGAACAGTGTGGAGATTTTATTGGCTTTATCCACTATTGCTTTATAGGACTATATCTTCCAACTTGAGAAGCCAGTATGTATCGCTTCTCAGCGGTGCATTGAAATGAAAACCATTGCAAATTAAAAGGGAAAAAAAAGGGCTTGCTCCAAGTCAGTCTGTGAGTTTTTAATAAGTGATATTGTTGAATAACTTACAAGTTAAAACATTTACAGCCCCTTCTAAAATATTTAAGTATTAAAACGATTTAAATCTGTTAAGTGTTATAATTTATATTAAAGGATAACTATTGCCAAAATACAACCTGGGCTGTTTTTTTTTTTACTGTAAACGAGACACACTTATATCTAAAAGCATAATTACGACAAACGAGCCGTTTTTTTAGATTGACCGTGATTTCGTTTTGTGGTCAATGGCCGGTGAATGGGAATACTAGGGGCATAAATTTGAGCGCATCAAAATCGATATTTTTACAACACTAAGAAGGCTCGACACACCATGAATCTTTGCTCGAAGTATCGCCTGGGTCTCTACTCATGAACTTGAGCATTGAGAACATTGTTTGTGTACACAGAGTTTACTAAAAAGAAAGGTTTTGAACAACTCACTTTCACTGTTTGGGTTTCCGCTCGCGGCCGTCTTTCCAGTCAAGAAGTGTCGATCTCCGAATGCGAATGAATGGACTCCATAGGACGAAATATTAGGCTTATATGAGGCTCTTTTTACAACTAGAAGGTTAATATTGTTTTTCACTTGCGACAAAACAACGAATTAGCCGTGCATTTATATGGAAATATGCTTTAGGAGCTATCCATCCTCGCATTCTTGACTGGCAAGACGGCTACGAGCGGAAACCCAAACAGTGAAAGTGAGTTGTTCAAAAACTTTCTTTTTAGTAAACTCTGTGTACACAAACAATGTTCTCAATGCTCGAGTTCATGTGTAGAGACCCAGGCGATACTTCGAGCAAAGTTTCATGGTGTGTCGAGCCTTCTTAGTGTTGTAAAAATATCAATTTTGATGCGCTCAAAGTTATGCCCCTAGTACTCCCATTCACCGGCCATTGACCACAAAACGAAATCACGGTCAATCTCAAAAACGGATTGTTTGTCGTAATTATGCTTTTAGATATAAGTTTGTCTCATTTACAGTAAAAAAAAAAAAAAAAAAAAAACAGCCCAGGTTGCATTTTGGCAATAGTTATCCTTTAAGTGTTCTTAACTACTATGCACATTTAAATGAACAATTTGGCACAATGTACTTGTGTACATAGTACTTAGATTTAAAAATGTATACCTTTTATATTTAATAAACTTACATCTACAGTGAAACTGTAATTAACGAATTAATTTAATTAAATCTAATATCATATAACCACAAAACCTTCATAACTATTTTACATTTTTGCCAAATTAGTAGCCAATTTGTATGAATTTGTATGTTTTCATATGATCAGCTTCCACCTTACTGACAATAGCTGAAAACGTTGGACCCTTTTTTTATTTTAAATGTGACAATTGTTGAGTGTTGAGTGCTCATATTGGTTTTGGTTTTCAATACTAAAAGTTCATCAGGAATAGTAACCATTCTGCCAAACATTAATGGAAGATCAGATCATTTTACTGACTTGAATCTTTAAATCTTCTTCAACAAAATGAATTTATCTTTATTCAAGTCATGTTGTTCATTTGAGAGTTTAATTAAAATGTTTGATTTTCCACAGCCAAATTACGTAGCAAAACACTTCTGATGCAATGTTTGATTATATTCCAAAGAAATCATGATAATGCAGTCAAAGAGAACTTATTTGAAATTATTATTTCAGCACTTGACTAAGTGTTCTGGTCTGAGTCTTGTGTTTTTCTCCACAGTTAAACCAACTAAACTATTATTTCTTGTCTTATGGTTCTCTTGCCGGTCTTTAAAACACATAATATTTGTCTGTTCTGATGCATCTCCTGTAGCATCTGTCTCATTCTGCCTTTGAAATGACTTCTTCAGGCTTAAAGTAAGTCCTTAAAACAGAGATTTATGAGGATGAGAATGTGAGTAAATATCTTGATAGTTTTAATATCTATTGTTTTAATGCATTTGTAATGAGAGAGAGCACTGGCAACACTGATAAAGCAGCAATGTCACCCTGGAGCGCAACTAAGCAGACAGGCACTGCAGACTCAACACTTTATCATCTTCGTAAAAAAAGAAGGGGAAAAAAAAACAGCACTGAATTACAAATTACGGTGTTATTAGTTACATTGGAGGCGAGAGCGGTAATTTATATGCCGCTCAGACAATAGCACTCTGTTTACAGAATGTGGAAGCTTTGAATCTGCTGTTTATCGAGGCATAATGGAATGGGAATGTAAACAGATTATATGTTGATTATGCACTGGGCTTTAATGGCTTGGATTTGTTTTAAAATCTCTGTAGAGGCTTCACAAATAAAAACACACTGAGAAACATCCCATGACTGCTGTTCAGTCAGTTTGATTGGGAAACAGTTTGCCAACTGTATGTGAGATGAGCATGTTTTTGAATTTATTCTTAATGAGAATGAAAGAGCAATGCAGGTTTCCCGGGTGACTTTCTAAATACAAATGATAAATAAACATGACATTTTAAAGTAAAACAAAAATGCAAATGTTGTTTTTATATAAGACATACTTCAATCTCTGTTTCAAACACAACTTAAAAAATAGAAATAAATAAATAAATAAACTAAACATAACACTAAATATGTGTGAGAATATCAGCAAAAACCCAAGGGGACTTTCCGATAAAAATAAATCAATAAATACATGTTTGCAAGGTCACCTATGTACAGGATATGAGATATTGGATTTGCAGAGATGTATTACACAAATGTAATTAGTTATATACACAGAAACAATTTTCACTCAGAAATTGCTAGTAAATGTCATAATTACAAAAATGCGTAGAATCCAGGCATGATGCCAAACGCTTGAGCTATCATCTTAGCTTGTATAATGTCTACCAGCTAATATCTGAGCTATTTATGTGTGATAGTTGGGTTTTATATGTACACTTCAATCAATAATCAGTATGCTATTTACATAAATGCTATTAAGAGGGTTGTGTAATAATAGCATGCATATGAAGGGCTATCAAGTGTCTTTTCTCAGCTTCATAAACAGAAACTATCAACAAAATAATAGCATTAGATAGATTTTAAGGGCATGGCGTTTTTTCATGGTATTTTCAGGGCTGTCTGTCACATGGGGAAGTTGTCACATATGCACACATATGTATTCTCATGCAGTGCTTATTTATGTCAGTTTTAAAATACAGTGAACACAAATGAAGTGTGGATTTACAGTATATTCCTGCTCTGTAAAATGTGATGGTGCCTGCACTCATTTCCCAAAATCAATTTGAAGATTATAAAACCCTGGGTCATTTATTTATTTATTTATTTTATTTATTTTTTTGGTAACACAGAAAAGGCAACACTTATTTACTATTAACTACAACTTTACCCTCAATAAATTCCTAATTTGCTGCTTATTAATAGTTAGTAAGGTAGTTGTTAATTTTAGGTATTGGGTAGGATTTGGAATGTAGAATAAGGAATTAATATGTGCTTAATTAGTACTAATAAATGGCTAATATTCTAGTAATATGCATGCTAGGAGACAGTAAAATAAAGTGTTACTTTTTTTTTTTAACCCAAATGCTGGGTTCAGCCTATTGGGTCATTTTGTTGGGTTATTAATATTTTGACCCAGGTGTTGGGTAGTTTCTCCTGTAACTAAGTGTGTTTTCACACTTGGTCCTATTCAGGGGTTTGAGCATGTTTTGCATGATTTTTGGCCCATACGTGAACTGAACCGAGACCATCTTGGGAGGTGGTCTGAGTACGGTTCGCTTTCGGCTAAAGGTACGGTTCGCTAAAAACGTGCATTGTGAACACAAATCGACCCGGGCTTACTTGATTTTTCCATTCACGAATTGCGATGTAGCTTGGTCATCAGATGTCTCTGTACAAATCAGCTGTTCATAATGACTGCTTCTTGCGGCAGATCTTGCGGCAGATCTCTATAAATTATTCGCTCACAACATACACTCGTTTATTTTAATTTCAACTGCTTTCAAACTGTGTAAGAGTGACGTGGCTGTGTGCCTTGCCAGTTTAAACTTGTATTTGCTATAATATTGAATATAATTTAATCTATGTTAAAAATATGTTCTCTAATCTCAGTACTGTTTGTTTATAGGCAGAGTATGAAGTCAGTCACGCAAGTGAAACGCGATGAGGCAGTACCCCCGGCGAAAAGCATCCAATCACCCCCTTAGATTTCAGTGACACACTGGCATGAGAATTTGCACTTTTTCGGTGAAAAGGGATAAAGGTTGAATACATTTAAAATGCTTCTCTTAAATGTTAGTTTTTTTATTTCTATAATGCTTGTTAAATAAGTTTAAATGTATGTGATGTTGTAAATTCCGCTGTATTCACCCAAATAAATTTGATTTGTCTTATATTTTTGTCTATATGTGTTCTAGCTTATTAATAAATGTTCATCTTTTGATTATTGCTGTTGCCTCAAGTAATTGTGTGTGGTTTTTTTTTAATTTCCTGCCTATTTTAAGCAAGCAATAGTTGACTTAAATAAAACAACCCAGCATGTTGGGTAAAAACAGTTATCGCTACCAGCTGGGTCAAAATAAATTTCCATTTAAAAATTGGAAATGTTAAGACTTATTGAAGCTTTCATGAAGCCAACTATTCTATTAAAACTTGAACAAATTACACATTGTAATGTATTTGCGTACAGCATTTAAAAAGTATGAAAGCCATTTTGCTTAGTATAAACTATTGAACATTTATTTATTTGTTTGTTTGTCACACTTTAGTTTGGGGATCAATTTAACTATTAACTATGACTTTCATTTAAAGAAATTTAAATAAATGTTGCCCCAATGTGGTAGTTGTTAAGTTTGATATGGGGTTGGATTAAGGGGTCTAAAATATGCTCATGTAGAATAAGGCATTAATATGTACTAATACATAGCCAATATGCTAGTAATATGCATGCTAATAAGCAACTAGTTAATAGTGAGAACTGGTCCCTAAACTGAAGTGTTACCTTTATTAGTGTCATATTTATTCACTGAATTTACCAGAGAGATTTTACATTTATTTGATTGCATGCATGCCTGTATGTTGTAGTCTTTATGGCGGCTCAGAAACTCCTGAGCTTCTAGTCAGTTATCAACTATTTTTTAATTAAAAAAAATAAATAATAAAAAAAGAGGGAGAAATAGTCTATTCATTTATTTGATTCCCGGTTTTCAGTGTTTATTACAGGCTTTCTTGGCAGCATTCAAAGCCTGATACTTTGGCTGCAGTGGGACTATTTTCATTGCCAGAAGAAAAAAAAAAAATCGTGAAATAACTGGTCAATTTTGGGCTTACAGCAAATGCAAGTTATTCAATATGTATTCAACAATGTTCATTGAACTGTTAAAAAGCAACTTTGTATGATTAAAACTCTAATTTAAACATATAATACAATCCAATACAAAGATGACTGAAAAATGAACAAATGGCATTCCTTAAAAGCTTGATGAATCCCATTCAATACATTTCAACATGTGTTGTATAGATCAAGCAAACCTAAGTTGCTTCGGTCCAGTAAGTGTTCATCTTGAAATATTGCTAGTTATATAAAAGTTATTCATATGTGACCTGTGCTGAATGATTGAAAATGCATTCTCCGTTAAAATACCTTCAAAATTATGTATAATTATGTATAATTGGACAAAGAGTGGCTGAGCTGGAAGAAAAATCAAGTTAAAAAGTTTTTTGAAGGTTCCAAAGCAAAATTACCTAGCAACATTGCTTCTTTTCCTCCAGCCTTTGTTATTGTAAATAAAAACAGATGCAAAAAAATATAACAAAAACATTTAAGTAAGAAAAACTAATAAGTTTGACTTTACTTACCCAGTTGATTGATTACATTGATCATCGTAAACATTTTTTGTATTACACGTTTTCTAAAATGTTAGGTTTGAATATGCAAATGAGACATTATTTATTGAAATATGTGTTAATTTGAATACATTTCTAGCACAAAAATCTAAACACCGGATGAAGTCAGTTTCAAAATTCTTCTTTACTTTTTTTGACATATAGAGTCAAATGTTTTTACAGATGGGAATTTTGGGTATCTCATTTTGTCACTCTACAATTCAGAAAATACTTAGAACAGACATAACAATATATATATATTTTTAATTTTGGGGGGAATAAAATGTTGTACAAAATCAAGCAACATATATATGAACAAATCCCTCTGTAAAAACCTTCAGGATATAGACAGGAATAAAAATGTAAAGTTTGGTGTGTTTAAGTGCGACTGAAGTGGAGATTTATGGCTCAGTGTAGAAGAAAAAACTCATTTTGAGAACAGCCTTTGAAAATATGTATTGTAATTGAAATCCATTGACACAAATAGATAAAGTGCCAAAAAGGAAACACTTAACAGTGTCTTCTGGATATTTTCTTTCCACTAGTCTGAGAAAAAAAAAAAAAAAAAAAAAAACAGCCCAAAATCTCAAAGTTGACAGGTGCATGAAAAAAACAGTGGTTTTGCCTGCAGTGTCTCCCCTAAAGACCTACTGTAATGCACAGATCTAATATAATGTTACACATCATATGTTTTTCCCCCAACCGTTCCCTAAGACATAACTGATTATGTTTGCATGATTATTTAAATATTGTAATTATGTGTATGTGTGCATATTTATCAGGATTGCATGCTGCCGGAATCACCTTTATGTGGATGGCAGTCAGCATGAAAAGCGAGCAGAGAAAAGGTACTCCTCTTAGAAAACATACAAATAAAGATCGTTTTAGATGTTTAATTGCTATTTGGAGCATTGGGATTGCTAGACAAGGGCTTAATGAAGTATTTTTTGTGAAAACTCAACTAAAATAGACATTTTTCGACATTTTTGCCTCTAGCTGAAAATTATACAGTGTGCTTTCCGAGTCGTTTTGCTAGTCAATCACAGTATAGCTATTTTTTATTTTATTTTATTTTATCTTTGTTATTATAAATAAGAACAGATACAACAGACAAAAGCATCAAATAAAAAACTATAGAATATAAGAAGAAAAAAATAATGCAGTACCTTTTTAATTTTACAAATAAACAAAAGCATGCAATTAAGAAGAACTACACTCTTAAAAACAAAGGTGCTTCACTATGCCATTGAAGAACCCTTTTTGTTTAAATGGTTCCATAAAGAACATTTAACATCTGAAGAACCTTTGTTTCGCAAAAGGTTCTTTGTGGCGAAAGAAGGTTTTTCAGATTATAAAAAGGTAAGAAAGAGATGGTTCTTTAAAGAACCTTTGACGTGGTTCTTTGTGGAACCAAGAACAGTTCTTCTATGGCTTTGCTGTGAAGAACCTTTTAAATCACCTTTATTTTTAAGAGTGTTCATTACAAATAAGCTGATTATTAAAACTACAAAAACAGTTCAGTCAAGATCAGCGAGTGATTCCCTCTATTCTTTTATTGTTATATTAACATTAATGAGACCTACCATAATGCATGGATCTAATATAATGTTACACATCAGATGTTTTTTCCTCAACAGTTCCTCAAACATTCGCTTAAGACATAACAGATTATGTTTGATTATTTAAATACTGTAATTCTGTGTATATGAGTATATTTATCACATTTGCATGCTGACGGAATCGCCTTGAGAAGCGAGGTACTTCTCTCAGAAAACTAACAAATAAAGATGTTTAATTACTATCTGGAGCACTAGGATCACCAGGCGAGGGCTTAATTCACTAATTTTTGTGAAAACTCGACTAAAACCAACATTTTTTTTTGCCTGTAGCCTAAAATTAGACTCATTACGACTCATTTTGCCAGCACGGGTCACATATGTTTCGTTTATACAAATTAGTGCCGATTTCAAAGCCAAACTCTATTTAATTTTCTCCTCTCTTCTGACTGCTTCTGTCTCCTCCTTCCTCTTCATCTGACCATCCATTCACAGATGGAGGGCAGTGGAGCGGGACAAGGAGGGACAGCGGCGGCTCGCTCCACACACCGGCATGTGTCAGCCGGCCTATAAAACATTACAGCGTCGCGCTGCGCCGCGTGCAGCACTCCAGCTCTTTAGCTTGTAAACGCGTGTCGTTAAATAATGAATCGTGAGTTAACAAGGATATAAAGCACAGACAGCCTGACACGTTCCTGTCGCTGTCACTGTGGCGTTTAGTTGCATGAAACATTTCTGACTTTGTCTCACCAAAAGGGGTCACTGCTTAGTCGACTTTTGAGTCTCTACGGCCTCGGTAGAAACACAACCACTCACAAAAAAGCTTTCAGAGAAGTATATTGTAAGAAATTAGATGTTATGAGAAGAGAAGACCTGGATGTTACACAACCTGGAACTTCAAATAGCTGCTTGGGTGAAGTGGCTCTGAACACTAACCCCGTGTCACGCGGCATTCAGAAGGCATCAAAAGATGAGTTTTCCAGGTCGGGCAGCCTAATGCACACGGTACTCAAGTGTTTGGATGTCTGTGTGTTTGTGCTGCTTGATCAGTAAGCATGAATGACTGTATAGATGTCTGAATGTTTAGAGTAGAGTGAAATTTAGCAGTGAGGTCAGGTCATTTTTTCTCTGCTTTATTGAGGCTGTTTTAGTATAAAGTCAGTCCACTATATGAATCTGTCTGAACTGAAAATGAGTGTGTGATATTTAACAGGCAGACATTTTATAAATCGATGAGTAAAACAACAGCTGGGTCATCAATAATGTGCAGTACATCTTCATGAATGCTGTAAAATACTGCACAAAATTCACAATTAAAAAATATGTAAATATCACTAGAAGACACTTTAGCATACTTTTAGTAAGAGTGCTTATTACAAAAATAATATACTATCAAACAACATACTTAAGTGTGAACTGAATGTATCTGAAATTTAATTGCATGATAAATTAGCTGAACTATAGAGTGCGTTTTTGACCCAGTGACTAAAAAAAAAAAAAAAATTGATATGTCATATTGTGTTTGAAATATAGTGTTACTGCTGAATGTACTGATACGCATTAGTGGCAAACATATAATTTGTCATT
The DNA here is from genome assembly GCF_049309525.1 of Garra rufa. Taxonomy (NCBI): domain Eukaryota; kingdom Metazoa; phylum Chordata; class Actinopteri; order Cypriniformes; family Cyprinidae; genus Garra; species Garra rufa. The sequence continues at coordinate 52,150 of NW_027394340.1, read as the reverse complement.
TCTATTGAAACTTGTATGCTATTTAAATATATTTGTAATTACACATTTACACATTTTAATGATGAAGTTGCAATCTAGTACATTTCAAACAGATTCACTTAAAAGCCTGATCAGAAAGTGTGAAAAAGTTTAAAGGTTTTTAAAAGTTTTAAAAAGTTTTAGATATTGTAGAAATGTTAAAGTTTTCAGTCCAAAATAGATTGAAGTTTAAAGTAGTTTTAAAGCTTAAAGCTTGAATGTTTTGAAGGCAATACAGTCTGTCAGATGGATGGGTGGATAAATGGATAGATAGCATGTTTTAGCATTTTGCTAGCATGTTTCTAACTTTTTAAACAAGTTACTAGCATGTTCCTTGCATGATTAACATGTTGTTAACATGTTTGTAACATGATTAACATGTCAATAGCATGTTGATAGCATGTTGTTACCATCATTAACATGTTGCTAGCATGTTTCTAGCATGATTATCATGCTATTAACATGTAGCCAACCTGATAAGAATGTTGCTAGCATGATGTTAGCATTAATATCATGATTAGCATATTGTTAACATGTTTCTAGCATGATTAGCATGTTTTTAGTATGTTTGTAACATGATTAACGTCAATAGCGTGTTGTTAGCATGTTGACAACATGTTGTTAGCATCATTAACATGAAGCTAACATGTTTCTTGCATGATTAGCAAGACACTAGCATGTTTCTAACATGATTAACATGTTACTAATGTGTAGCTAACATGATTAGAATGTTGCTAGCATGTTAGCATTACTATCATGATTAGCATATTGTTAACATGTTTCTAGCCTGATTAACATGTTTGTAAGAGGTTTCTAACATGGTTAGCATGTTGTTAGCATGTTTCTAACATGATTAACATGTTTTTAGTATGTTTGTAACATGATGAACGTCAATAGCGTGTTGTTAGCATGTTGACATTGTAAACATGCTAATTAGAGGGAGTCTGGGACCTGTTGGTAATACAAATCCTATACAAATTCACAATGCTAGAATTTAAGCAATAACACAAACACAAGGCTGCAGGCAATTTCAAGTAAAATGTAAAAAACAAAATGTGATTGTATGTTAATACGACTTACATTCCAGACCAATTTTAAACTTTTTTTTAGACCATTGTCTGTTTCTTGCTCACTAGTGAGAAAAATCTTGCTCCAAATGTTTAATGAGTGAGTGAAATCACTGAAAAACTTAATGTATGTAAACCCTCTGAACTGAAAGTTTACAAATATTACAGAAAATATTTCATGTTGCAATGATCGTATAATGAATCACAATGCTGTAAAGGCACATACAATTTCTGAATTTCTGATATAGAAAGCTATGGAAAGCCCTTTTCCGACACAATATAAACTCGCAATTGCAAGTTATAAAGTCAGAAATCTGGGATCAAAACAAGCAATTCTGACTTTTTTCTCACAATTATAATACATAAACTCACGCTTGCGAGTTATAAAGTCTAATTTTGAGGGAAAAAAAGATTGATATGTTCTCAGAATTGCAAGTTTATATCTCACAAATCCTGACTAAACTCGCAATTGCATTTTATAAAGTCAGAACTGCAAAATATAAACCCGCAATTGTGAGAAAAAGTGTCAAAATTGAATTTATGTCTCGCAATTCTGACTTTATAACTTGCAATTGTGAGTTTATATCACTTAATTCTAAAGAAAAAAGTCAGAAGTGTGAGTTTGTATCACACAGTCGCAATTATTATTATTATTATTTTTTTTTTTCATTGGTGGAAATGTCTTGTTCTGGCAACTTTTATAAATGAAGTTCCACAGGGGGGGTTTGCAGCGATGCCATAGAAAAACAAAAAACTAAGAGAAAAAAAAAAACAAACAAACAAAAAAAAAACATCCTTACGATGAATCTTACAACCAACCTTCTCAAAATAGCCTCTTCTTAATGGGAAGAACTTTTTAAAGTCTAAAGAACTTTTTTCCGCTATATATATTGTAAAAAAAAAACAAAAACAAAAAAACTTTTGCAATGGTATGCTTCCATGGGTATTAGAAATTCTTCATAAAACCATCAGTGTCAAGAGAATGCAAGGGTTGAGTTCCATAAGTAAAAACTCATTTTCTCCATTAGTAAAAGTGTTTTTCAATGATAACTTGTATTTATATAAAAATGTATACAGGATATTGCCTCATATTATTTAAAAAAAAATAAAAAAAAAATAAAGATGAGATTATTTAGGCAACAAGAAAATAAACTCCATTTTCCACAGATCTACAAGAAGCTGGATTAGCCCACAGGTTAACACGCTCAGCAACGCTAAGGCATTAAATCAGTGCTTATCCATCCATGGGACGCATCTCCCTCCGGGCCAGCATGGGTAAATCCTCTCCTACATCAGGTAAAATTAGAGCCATTACGTCAGGCTTGAAATGTGATTGCTTGTGGTTTCCAGACAGGATGCTGCCTCTGTCCTCAATCTGGTTTCGGTCTGGAAACAATCACGGTGCTTCCAGGAAATAATTGGCACTCAGTATAGGTTTAATTTTCTCTTTTTGAGAAAGGTCTTTCTTGCGGATGGCCGAGATTATTCTGAAAGCCTGCAGACAGTGCCATTCTCAATGTGACCTGTTATCGGTTGAGACAGTTTGTTTGCAAATGGTGAAAACAGAGTTCAATTCCAGGTAAATGGTCAGATTCGTCAAGCGGTCAGCAGCACACGGACACAAATGGAGGTGTGATGTGTTTACTTTTAACTACAGTGATGTAAAAATGTATTTCATTCTCGGTCATTTTCTTGTCTGAGCACTAGGGGTCGATCGATTATCGGCCCGACCGATTATTGGCGCCCATATTAAGCATTTTTACGATTATCGGAATCGGTTATTTTCAAAACCGATTTGCCGATAAAAATAATTAAATTTTGAAATGCGCTCTTTGGCTCCGACTCAGCCTGTCAGAGCTCACCACTCTGTGCCCTAGAGCAGTCTCCGACCACAGCGCATCTGATTTGTTGGGAGTCGCGAGTCCGACCAATCAACTCGAAGGCTGAAGGCACTGAAGACACAGACAGAATGCTTGCTGGAGCTGTGAGCAGCGTGCGGCAGCAATCAGTTGTCTCTCAAAGGTAAGTCAGCAGCAGACGTTGATTGTGTTTCAGTAATTCACAATCCTTTACGGTGAAGTTGCAAAAACACCTCAATGTTATCTTGATTTCCCAGATGCGGAAAACACGGACGGAATCGCGGAATCCAGTCATATACCGTATTTTCCGCACTATAAGGCACACCGGATTATAAGGCGCATCTTCAATGAATGGCCTATTTTAAAACGGTTTTCATATATGTGACCCTGGACCACAAAACCAGTCTTAAGTCGCTGGGGTATATTTGTAGCAATAGCCAAAAATACATTGCATGGGTCAAAATTTTAGATTTTTTTTTATGCCAAAAATCATTAAGAAATTAAGTAAAGTTCATGTTCCATGAAGATTTTTTGTCAAATTCCTACTGTAAACATATCAAAATGTAATTTTTGATTTGTAATATGCATTGTTAAGAACCTAATTTGGACAACTTTAAAGGTGATTTTCTCAGTCTTTTTGATTTTTTTGCATCCTCAGATTTCTGATTTCAAATAGATGTATCTCAGTCAAATATTGTCCTATCCTAACAAACCATACATCAATAGAAAGCTTATTTATTGAGCTTTCATATGTATATATATCTAATTTTTGTCAAATTTAACCTTATGACTGGTTTTGTGGTCCAGGGTCACATATAAGGCGCACCGCATTATAAGGCGCATAGAATAGAAGAGGCAGTCGGGGGGCACACTGATCGGACGTTTTCCATGTTTTTTTTATTAGTAAACTCATTTGTAAAAAAATAACTTATTTGATTAAAAGATAAATTAATGTTTTTATACCTTCATTTGCACTGTACTGTAAATTAAAACTAATGGAAATGTGTAGTGTCACATAGGCCTAGGTTAGGATAACAAAAAATGAGACATTTAGGCTATGGAACTGAGTGTGCCTATAATAGGCTATTAATGTTATAGTTTCATGAAAAGGTCTTCTTAACATCTTCTAAAATGAAGAATTAAATTATTAACACTTATATTACACATTGTGCGTTTTTAAGCTAATCAATTGATGTGCATTAGATGATGAATTGGATAGTCACCTCATTGGATTTAGCCATCAGAAAATAATTAATGAGAAATTATTATAGCTTATGCTATTACATGAACATTTCTAACATGTAAATAATTTGAAGCCAAATAATTATATTTCCCCAAGCTGTTTAGCTTTAATACAGTATGCATAGGCTTAATCAGGAAGCATACAGTGGCCCCACTTTTAACTCTGTCTTTATATTACCCTTATTGTAGATGGATGCACGGAAGAAGACACGAAGTGCAGTGTGGGAGTACTACACTCAACAAACACCAGGAAAAGCAGTGTGCAAAACATGTGGAGATGTTGTCAGTATGGGTGGTACAATGGCAAAAAGTGCCAATACTTCAAACCTGTGGTCTCATCTTAACAATTTTCATTTTTACACTAGACACATATCGGTTCAAAATATCGTTTATCGTGCATTTGATCTGTAATAATCAGTATCGGCATCAGCCCTGAAAAACACATATCGGTCGACCCCTACTGAGCACTCTATGGTTGCATATTCTCAATCAAAATGCAGTATTTCACAAAGGAAATCTGAGTAAGGAATTTTCAATACTGTATTTTAATGTCTACTTTCTTTTTGCCCTGCTGAAAAAAAAAACAGCATATGCTGGTTAGGTAGGTTTGACCTTGACCAGCAACATGACCAGCATAAACCAGCAAAGGACCAGCATTAACCAGCAAATGACCAGCATAAACCAGCCAAGGACCAGCATGAACCAGCTAAAACCAGCATCCCAGCACCAAAACCTACTGTGACAAGTATCCTGAGCTCTCTGATCAGAGTCGCCCTGACAACCAACGACGACCAGCTGCAACCACTCAGCCCACGCCGCTCGACCACAGCTGCAGCTCGTCAGTGGCGCCCTTTAAAGAGACTGGCGAGGGAACGCCAGTTTGAGCTTGACTCTGGATGCAGCCTGACGCTAACGCCTGTCTATCTTTCCCCCACAGACAGCAGCCTATGATCGAGCGACCCAGCACTCACCTCGCTGACGCACTGCACGGACCTGCACTTGGGAAGAGGAAGATCCTGACACTGAGCACCAGCACTACCGCATCCTTTGCACCGTTTGAGTTAACTTTCCCCACTATTGTGAATAAATCCACCCTCCGGGGTTTTACACGAGCCTTTCTGTTGTGCAGTTCTTCACCGCGCCACAGTGGTGGAGATGCAGGCAAAGTGAAGAACTGCGCCCCTATCGGCTGGGAGGACACTCACAATTTATTTATTTTTTTTTTTTTGCTAATTTCTTCTGTTTTTCCAGACACTGCTCACCGGAAAAGAGACGGCGCTCCTCCCCAACCATGTAAAACCTTCTAAAATGCCTGACAGAGGTGTCTGTCAGGCAGCAACAAATTGTGGAACACATGGCTGCCCGCCAAGGGGAAGTGGAGGGAGAACTTGCCGCTCTCCGTCTCGCCACCGGCCGGAATGTTCCGCTGCCTGACCCCCAAGCTAGAGCCACCCAACTGCTTCCCAAACTCACCAGCCATGACGACGTCGAGTTGTTTCTACAAATGTTCGAGACGACGGCGGATCGCGAAGACTGGGACCGAAGCGAGTGGGCGCGGTTGCTGGGCCCTCTGTTAACGGGAGAGGCACAGCGAGCTTACTTCTCCTTATCGCCGGAGATGAGTAATAATTACGATGAATTGAAGAGAGAGATCCTCAGACGCCTTGGCCTATCTGCCATTCAGCGGCTCAACTATTCCAGGAACTATTCTCGGCCGCCTCGCTCGCCATTGGTTACTAGACGGGAACCCCAGCGCGAGTCAGGTAGCGGCTGGGTGCATCGTCCACCGTGAGCCTCCCCGAGGATCCCCTCGGGGCGGAAGTGAAGATCAACGGGCGGGCAGCTTTAGCGTTGCTGGACTCGGGGAGCACGGTCAGTCTGGTACAGGCCGCTATTCTGCCCCCGCGAAAAGACTCCAAGTGCCAGCTCCCTATCACCTGTGTACACGGCGACACCCAGCATGTGCCAGCTCGCTGTGTAACCATATCGACAGCAGCCGGTTCCTGGCCTCTCGAAGTGGGTATCGTGAAAGAGCTGCCCGTCCCGGTATTCCTCGGGCGAGATTGGCCGGGGTTTGATTTGTTGCCCCATACCACCACGCAGCCAGCTAGCCAGGCCGGGAGCCGCCGCGAGCGCCGGGCAGGGAAAAGACGACGACGACGCCCTGCTCTGCTTGCAACGGATAGCGGGAGAGATGGTGAGTCCCCCTCCCAAAATACTAATGTGTTTCTTGATGTCTTCCAGCAGGTCATGGGAGGGGGATCGTTTAAAAAGGCGCAACTTGACGATGAGAGGTTGAAACACTGCTGGGCTCAGATACGAGTCGTCGAGGGACAAGAACAACAGCCAGCGCCCCACCCTCTCCCGCATTTCATAGTGAAAAACGGCCTGTTGTACTGTGTGGCGGAACGACGGGGGGAGGTGAAGGAACTTCTCGTGGTGCCGAAGGGAAAAGTGGAGCTGATCATCGAACTTGCTCACGCTCATCCGATGGCCGGCCACCTGGGAACCGCTAACACCATACAGCGAATCCGGGACCGCTTCCACTGGCCTGGGCTCGACGGGGACGTGAAGCGCTTCTGCCAGGCTTGCCCAACCTGCCAAAGGACTGCACCACGCACACCTCCTCCCAGCCCCCTCATTCCGCTACCTGTTATCGAGGTACCCTTCGAGCGGATCGGAATGGATCTGGTAGGGCCGTTGCCGAAGTCTGCCCGTGGTCGAGTACGACAGCCTGGGAGGTGCCGTACAGAACAGCTCTACCACATCAATCTGCTAAAACGCTGGGTCGGGAACCACGAGCAACTCTCCGCTCTAGTCTCCGCCGATCCCGTGGTTGTGGACATGGGAGAACATCTGTCGGCCGCCCAGAAGAACGAGCTGAAACATCTGGTCAGTCAGTTCTCTGATGTGTTCTCGTCACGTCCCGGGCAGACCAACATAGTCCAACATGACATCCGTACACCACCTGGAGTCATCGTGAGGCAGCGGCCCTATCAGGTCCCAGAGGCTCAGAGACAGGCGATCGAGGACGAGATCGCAGAGATGCTCAAGTTAGGAGTAATAGAACCATCTCGCAGCGCATGGTCCAGCCCCATCGTCATGGTCCCGAAGCCGGATGGCACCCTCCGGTTTTGCAATGATTTCCGCCGGCTCAACCAGGTCTCAGAGTTTGACGGGTACCCAATGCCCCGTATCGACGAGCTGCTAGAACGCCTGGGGAGAGCCTGGTTCATCAGCACGCTGGACCTCACGAAAGGCTACTGGCAAGTCCCCTTAACCAAAACAGCTAAAGAAAAGACCGCCTTTTCCACACCCACTGGACACTGGCAATAGTGGACCCTCCCCTTTGGCCTCCACGGGGCCCCGGCCACGTTCCAGAGGATGATGGACATCCTCCTTCGCCCCCATCAATCCTATGCGGCCGCCTATCTGGACGACGTGGTGGTTCACTCTGAGACCTGGCCGGAACACCTAGAGCGGCTTCGGAGGGTGCTCCTGGAACTCCGGCGGGCTGGACTAACCGCCAACCCCCGGAAATGCCACCTTGCCCTCGCCGAAGCCCAGTACCTGGGATTTCGGGTTGGAAGAGGCCTCATCAAGCCCCAACAGAAAAAAGTAGAAGCCATCCTGACAGCGCCACAGCCGGCCATGAAGTCCCAGGTACGAGCCTTTGTGGGGTTGGTGGGCTATTATCGCTGTTTTATTCCTAACTTCTCCACCTTAGCATCTCCCCTGACAGACCTGACCAGGAAGGGGCAGCCGGAGAAGGTCGTTTGGAATGCGGAACTGGACAGGGTCTTCCGAGCCATCAAAACCGCTCTCACCAGCGAGCCCCTTCTGAGAGCACCCGACTTCAACTGCCCCTTCCTACTCCAAACGGACGCCTCGGACACGGGTCTGGGAGCCGTCCTCTCCCAGGTCCTGGGCGACGAAGAACATCCAGGGGGTGGGTGACAAGTATCCTGAGCTCTCTGATCAGCGTCGCCCTGGCAACCCGCCACACCACCTAACCAGATATGCTGTTTTTTTTTTCAGCAGGGTGAAGGTTAAGTTGAAGCTAATATCTGTTTGGACCATTCTTAATGGCAATAACTGATACTGACTGACACTTCCTATAATTTGATATGATACTTGCATGTCTCTGTGGAGTCATAGCCCATTCTTCTCTGCATTACTGCCTTAACAGTGACATTGATTGTTAAATCTACAGACACAAGATGATCTTTCCAGGTTCTTTCTACAAGATTCAAAGGGCTCTGCAGCATAGAACTTTAAAATTTATTTTGCATTCTTCTAGATGCATTCTTCTGTAATCAACATTTTTAAGCTTCAAAAAGGACAAAAATGTATCTTAAAAACAGTTAAACTGCCAGTAAAAACTCTGGTAACAAAGAAGGATCTTATCTCTTAGCAACAAAAAAAAACATTTCTTTAGTAGAAGCAATAGTTTCTTTAGTGAACATTTGTTCTGACCTGAAGCTATTTTTCTCCATCAAAATTAATGTTTTTCCATGTAACTCTCTTGACGCTAGTAACTCTTTCTGATTTTTATTTTGCGATTTTCACCTCTTCCAGTGTGGAAAGAAACCCACTAAATAGACATGTCTCTGTTTCTCTGTAACTTTTTACTTATTCATTCAAATGAACTTGAGGAAGCAAAGTTTGTGAGATATGTAAATGTCTCTCTTAATATTACTGCCTCCGGCTACCGTTTCCTTTCTCTGATGATTTAACTTCAGTTAATCAAATGACTCTCTTCAGCAACACACGATACATCCGAATGGTTGTATTGAAAGAAGCAACAGAAATGCTCATATTTTCAGTTTCTTTTTAGTTCAATTAGAATCTCTGGCCTTCAATTCCCTTCAAAGTCGTACTGGGTGGTACGACAACCATTGTGAAAGAGAAGTGTGCTTAATTGCATTAAATGTGTACTTTTAATATACTTCAAATCTTAAAAGTACACTTTTTAAAAAACATACTTGCAGAAAATATAATAGTACTCAAATTAAAGGCCACTTAAGTGCACTTAAAAATAGACTTTCTTGACTGTTTCTTAACACACTTGAGTGTCAAAAATCACTCTTAACTCTTCAACTAACTGTATTTAATATGGAATAAAATATAGTACATTTACAATCAATTACAAATAATATGCATTTAGGTTTGTTAAAAACATTGCATGCAATTCACACTTATTGTAAATGTATACTGTACTTGTAAAGTATATTATTTGCATAATAAGTAACCTTATATGCTGAAGTCTACTTATTAATGCACTTCTTTTTCACAAGATATGGATGACGATTGACAACAAAGATTTTTTGGTCCAGCAAGACTTGCACATGAAAACAAAAACTTTTCTTAGGCCTCAAGCAAAGCGGACTGTAGTTTGCTTACAATGTCAAAGTAGCAACCTGCGTTGTTATGATTAATGATATCTTTTGATTTGCATCCATTAAGTTGCAAATCAGATATTGCAGCTTCACTGACTTTTTTTTTTTTTTTGTAGGACAGTATGTATATTCTGATATAGCCTGTCTCTTTCATATTTTTGCCATCCCTCTCATCCATTTTTCTTTCAGATTTAAAAAAACAAACAAACAAACAACCGGCCGCTACAAAGCACCGTCATCTCTGATGGATGATCTTCATCTTTCCTGTCCCGCACTGAATGCCTTTTAAAGGAAACGCTGCGCTCGCATGGGTCAGAAGGAGTCTCCGAGCCTCTTTTCTCAGATTGGCATGTCAATATCTATTAGTCGTTGTGGTAGCGCTGACTGTGGCCAACCTAACGCAGATCTCTGAGGATCCCGGAGAGAAAGGCATGCTGGGAAAGAGGTGCACTGGCTGTCAGCCTAAAGAGCATCTACCCATGAAGGCCGGTCTGAGACAAAGAGTGTTTCTGTTTCACCAGCACACACGCACACATACAAGCATTTAAAGGAAAAGCTCACACAAAAAGAAAAAATCCTGTCACTCAAAACGTTTCTGTCTTCGGTGGAACACAATACAAAACATTTCCCCCTGCACTGTCATATAAAATTCAATGTCCAAAATAAATGTTTAAAGGGGTCCTATTACGCTCTTTTACAAAGTCTTTATTTTGTTTTGGGGGTGCACTAGAACATGCTCTCATGCTTGGTGGTTCGAAAAACGCATTATTTTTCACATAATTTACATTATTACAAAATGGCTCGATTACTTCCGGGTTTGATGAAGGTTAGCCTTCCGAAAAACAAAATGTGTTGTGATTGGTTAGCAGTCCCACTGCATTGGGATTGGCCAACAGCTTAGATGGCGTTTCAGTCCTGCGCAAGCTAGAATAAAGTGATTCTTACATTTTAAATATGGATATTTTTCTCACAAAAACACATCAGTTCACTACATGAGGCTTTTACTGACTCCTCCGGAGCCATGTGAGGTACTTTTTTTTATTATGGATCAATGCACTTTATTGGACTTGTTTTGGACTGATGGAGAGAAACACCAGTCTATGCCGTTCTAAAGCTTGGGAATGCCAGGATAATTTTTAATATAACTCTGATTAGATTCATTTGAAAGAAGGAAGTCATGTACACCTAGGGTGCATGGAGGGTGAGTAAATAATACGCTACAGTAGTGTTGGTCCTACTGTAAGTCTGTGAGATCGCCGATACATGATATTATCATTATTGTGCTCATTTATTTAATTATTTACATGCCTGAAACCAGCTCCAGCTTAAGGCTAGTGAAGCTATCTACACTGTATGAAGAATAAATCTGTAACCACACACTCCACACGTCTACACCGTAGCTCCGTATGTGTTTCGACCCTCTATACCGCACACGTCAATGGCACAGCGACCGGAGCAGTTTGCAGCCACTTTAGTCAATGCTTGCGTTTATACCAGCCGCCCTGCGGCTCACTGAAGCATCCCAGAAGCGGCTGTCCATGCTACATTGCTAAATTTAGGTTAATCCCCCACCTATTTTCTCCCCACCCGCCACAATTTGAATTTCCATAGGCAGGATTTATTTGAATGATATCCTAATTGACCGCACTGTGACATCATAGCATCCGGAAAACAAAAGCTGTGGTCCAAAGGAGATGTTAATTGTAGTTCCTGAAAAATAATTTTTTTTAAATCTAAATAACTCCCTTTGGAGTAAACTTTGAGATTTGTAACATTCTAGATGTTTTTATGTCTAAGCATATGCACCACACACTGGCTAAACTTCAAAAAGTGAAAACGATCACTGATTATCCTCCTCTCGTCCACTGCTCTCAAAGCTGATTTGCACAGACGCATATTTAAACTTGCCGTGTTGCAACACTGTTTAAAAAAAAGATCTATTTAGAGTCAAAAGCATTACATAATATTTGATAATGACTTATTAATGAAAGCTATTAAAACGGTTACCAAGGAAACTCATTGTTTGATGTTAAGCCAAACAGAACGACCCTTTGCCTAATTTGCCGAAAGCAAACATCATCAGAAATCATATTCTATTCTGCACAAATAAAATTCGCCTGAATGTTGTTTGTTATATTATTACTGGCACTCCGCCACTAATGACAAATTTCCACAAACTGTTTCCATGGATGCATATGGCCAAAGCTGCATAAATATCCCTAATATGAAGCACAATGTTTGATGAACATTATTATCATGAGCAAAATGTGATTGAAAGCATCTGTAGCCCTTCAGGCCGCATCAATTCTCAGTCTCTGTTGGGTTTGCAGTTAGTAAAGAGCAACATCTACATATCAAAGCATCTGCTGAAGGGATGTTGAGGACATGAACCACAAACAAAGGCCTGAGACAGAGACCGACACATACAAAAAAAACAATTAATTAATTAATTAAATTGGAGAATCAAGAACCAACAACAAACTTGCAAACAGAACATGCATGGCTATATGTTGATACTACTTTTTGTTTTACAGAAGAAAGAAAACCATATATAGTCAAAAAGACATGAAACTGTGTAAATCATAACATTTTAATTCGTTTCATCTACATGTTACATCTGTTGTAATGTGCTGCTTTTTTCACATTGTTCCCAAATCTAGCTTCGCTACTGTTAAACTGCACAGCCACGGCTGTGAGGTGAGGTATACACTGTGCCCTCATTTACTTTGTCCTTTTAAACAGGAACAGAAGACAGAAAAGAACCTCTGGTCCTCACACGTGCTTCAAACATTCTTTTGTTGCCTTCAAAAAGCCACAACACTCAGAAAATCAAAGAAGACCACCAGAAATCATCACAGAGCCCTTCTGAAAAATGTAATCCAAGGCTGTCCTTCAGCCTGGGGAGAAAATTGTGTTCTTGCTGGAAATAAGTGCATTATTTTCCCCTTCTTTCTCAAACCATTCGGTGCATAAAAGCACACGACACAGAAAATGTTTAAATGCATTGTGATGGTTTAGTGTTTTAGTAATGTTCACATCAGTAATTTAATTTCTGATCTGTCTTCTCGCAATTGCATGTTAAAATTTTGCAGTTCAGACTTTTTCTCAGAACCACAAGAAAAAGTCTGAAGTGTGTGTCAATTCCTTTTAGGAACCTCCACACAAAAGCAGAAAATCCGAGGTGCACAATATGACTGTTAGTATAAGGCCAGTGGGTGACATTAGCTGTGTTTCCTCAGAAAGCATTTGTCTTTATTTTCAGAGAGTGGTGGTGTAGTGTTGGGACTGCTGCTGACACACAACATTGATGACTTAATCAAGATGGAGTGTTTTACGTTCATCAGAAGCACTGCTGCGCCACAACACGGCATCCAACATGAGTGAGTTTGACAGCCGCAAATGGACACGAAAGCAGTCGTGGAGGCTGTAAATTAATTTAATTTCTCTTTAAACATGAGGCTTTTTGAGAAATGTGTTTTGCCGAACAAAATTACTCTCACTTTAGACCAAAAAAGTATACAAATCATAACTGATGTGTTTGGAAATTATCACAGCATACTGCTTCAGAGTGCAAGCCTGCTTTTTGAGTGCCATTCAGAATTATTTAAAAGTATTTTTCCATTCATTTTCTCCATAGGGTTTCCAAACATTTCTTCGATAAAGACACCAAAGCTCCAAGATGAATCACATCGTTAAAAACATTTGAACATAAAAAAAAAAAAAAAAAAAAAAAAACAATAAAATCAAATAAAAATATATATGAGCAATATCGCACTCGTAGACGTGAGATATAGCGTGCCATATACAGCCGTATCTCACTTCCACGAGTGTGATATTACATTTATACAGCAAATTTGACGGCACAAGTGTGTAAATGCATAAAAAAACAGCAGACTGTCTTTAAAAGCGTTCTTTTGAACAGAACTACTTCCTTTTGCCACAGATTCAAATCTCAGTTTGACAGTAGAACAGCTGAGCCCAAGCCTCCGTTATTAATACAAAAACCCCTGTTTAAAAAAAAACAAAACAAAAAAAAAAACACATATGTGCTTAGGTAGGTTTTGAAGCATGGATGCTGGTTTCAGCTGGTTTTCACTGGTCATATGCTGGTTTAAGCTTAGGACCAGCACATGGCCAGCTCAAACCAGCAGCAATGCTTCAAAATCTACCTAACCAGCATATGCTGTTTTTATTTCAACAGGGACGTCACTTTAGAACTTGTAACAAAGGAACATTGAGTTGCTTCTAGAGCTGCTTGATTATGGCAAAAATCATAACCACGATTATTTTGGTCAAACTGTAATTACGATTATTTGACACGACTATGAATGGGTCCGGAACTTCATTTTGGAGAGTTGGTTAATGTAATTAATTGAATGTAAAATAAAACAGCATAGCCTTCACTTAAACATGCTTTGTTTCTTATAAAAACCGTCAGGAGATTTTGTCTTTGTCTTTTGTTGTCTGATTAACATTAAGCACAGAGACAGCAGAATAAATATATCTTGTGGCCGCTTTAAGAGCTGGACGGATTCAATCTACTGTTACTCACATATTTTCATTCTCAACTGTTTACGTTAATTTGAGACATGAGTGACTTTGTGTTACACAAATAAAAGTTTAGGTACACATCTTAAGCTAAACGTTCACTTTACTTGTCTGTGTTCTGTTCCGTCTCTGAGCGCATACACAGAACAGCGCAAATTCACTTTGTGCTTTTAAAAACACAACATCAAATAAACATTAATAAATCAAGCACGTCCCATTTTATGCAAGTTGTGTTGCATGATTTTACTGAATTGCATGTGAAATTGGGCTTTTATAAAGGAGCGAAAGCGTACAAAGGGTGGGGTAATTGGGTGCAATAATTGTCCAAAATAGAATATAATAAAAGTATTAATGCTAACTATAACCATGGTATTGTGGTAGAAATAATAAAAAATTATTAATTTCAGGGTCAGAAATTCAAGCATGTTTAATGACTTTCCAGCATTTAACATAACTAATTTCTAGCACATTCATTTATAAAAAAAAAAAACGCAATACATATCAAATCGGCACCCAAGTAACGTGATATTATTAAATCGGGAGGTAGGTGTATCGCCCCATCCCTAATATATATATATCTCGAATGGCTCTTCTGAAGGAATAAATGTGCACCATAAAGCATTGACTGAAATAATCAAATCACATGTTAGGGTAAATAATATAAAACGTGAAGTATTTCTAATTTTAATATAGAAACAGTTTGAGTAAATGGCTCAAAGTAATTAATGCAAAAAGCTGATAAGACTTGTAAGTTGCTTCATATGCTAAACGAAATGCAATTCGAAAAAGAGTTTACCAGTGGAAGCATGTTTGACGTCAAGCGCACACAATGTACAACAAACTCTGAGCTCTCTGTGTTTTTGACTTGAAAGGTTCATATGTTAGTGTTTCTCAAAATGTACTTCTAGGGCCTGACTGCTACACTCAAACTACAACCATCAAAAAATTGTAGAATAGAAATGCACATCATTCAAAAATAAAGCTTACTGCACAAAAACTCACCTGAAGGTCATCTGAAAAACTTGTCCCAGGATCACCTGTTGACTTTTGTTGTTGTACCCGCGGAGCATCTCACTGAAGAGAGTGTCGTTGAAGCGTGAGTCTTGTTTCGAGCACTTCGGCCCTTCGCAGTGATCAGCCAGGAGAAGACAGGAGCGGCCGTCAGCGGCTAGCTTGTATTCTTGCACACACCTGATAACACACACACATTTGTTCATTTTGTAATTTTAGTGAGGACACTGCATTAAGGGACTTCCATTGCTCTTCTATCAGGTTAATGATCATTTCTATCACCTAATTCAACCCTTATACCTCTAAACTTACCCATCACAGAAACATGTGCAGAACACTAGATTTAATGTTCACTCAAAAGTCCTTACTAGTGGGTTGTCAAAGTATTTCACAATTTAAGTAAGGACATTTGATCTTCACAAGTGTAATCAACACAAGTACATACAAACACACACAAACACACAGAGTGATAGTCTAGAGATTTCATTCGGCTAATTAAATGGTTGTAAAAATAATATATGTTAAATGGATCATGCATGCCAAACTATGGTAAAATAGCCTATACAACTCATAATAGCTGAATGCTATAATGTGCTATGATGCAGGTACGATTTATTTTTGTAAACCTACTGATTGATTGCTTTAATGGGAAAATTTAGTGAGAAATCAACCAAGAAAAAAAATCATGAGATGGTTAGGGTGAGATTAGGAAATTCAAAATGAAATCACAGAATTTAAATCCAGAACATCATTCTGACAACGTTCATTACTAGCCACCAGAAAATTTTACACACTGATTACTTTTTTTAATAAATTTGAATATATTGTGAAATCTAATATATTTCTGTATTCAAAGCTGCATTTTCAGCATCATTACTCCAGGCTTTAGTGTCATCAATTTAATTAGGGCTGGGTATAGTATACTACTAATTTCACAGTTTAATTCGATTTCGATTCAATACTTTTCTCCATGAAAAAAAAAAAAAAAATCTCTTAACTAATGCCTTAAAATATACACGAGAGTCAGTTGGTATGACATTACTCTAATATTGAAGGTTAAATTACATTTTTTGTGTGTGTGTGTGTGTGTGTGTGTGTGTGTGTGTACCTGGTATTCATCACGTTGTGGGGACCAAATGTCCCCACAAGGATAGGAATACCAGTAAATTTTGACCTTGTGGGGACATTTCTTACGTCCCCATGAGGAAACAGGCTTATAAATCATGCACAATGAGTTTTTTTGAGTAAGTAAAAGTGTGCACAATCTCCTGTGAGGGCTAGGTTTAGGTGTAGGGTGATAGAAAGTATGGTTTGTACAGTATAAAAACCATTACGCCTATGGAATGTCCCCATAAAACATGTAAACCCAACATGTGTGTGTGTGTGTGTGTGTGTGTGTGTGTGTGTGTGTGTGTGTGTGAGAGAGAGAGATCTGTACTTTATTTGAGTTTTTATATTTCTGTCAACTTTCACTTTTATTCCACTACATTTTATAATTTAAATTTACACTTTTACACAGGTCTGACAAATCAGCGGTCTGGTGCTTGCAAGTTAGACTCCTAAATGAAACTCCTAAAACTCATGTGTAAAACTGCAAAACTGTGTTAATATGGTAGCCTAAGTGTTGTTACAACAATGTGTGATCTGACATTACATCACAAAAACAGAGAGAGAGAGTGCAGATGTACACTATGTGATTTAGTCTTTTAAACCACATTTAGAATAATCAAAATTCAAGGTATTCTACATTGGAGGCAGCACAAAATGCTCTGTGTGTCTTTTCCATAATTTAATACAGTTATTCTATATCACATCAAGAGTACAATTTTTCTCATCTATCAGCATAAGAACAAATGTAATGTTGATGTAACAAGTTTAATAAAATTAGCACTGTTTTGTATCTTGAAACACCCCATGGGAATAAACAAATGAATCAGCTTTTTGAATGAATTGGTTGAATGAATAATTCACTCTTTAACATAGTCAAATGGTTTGTTCCTGAATGAATCAGCCATTTAAATTAACTGAGTGAATTTCAGTGACTTGAGGTAACTGGCTGCAACCTACTTACTGGTGGTTTTAATTTCAACTGTTTTTTTTTTTCATGTTTCAAATCTTTTCACATATTAGTATTCATCATTTTATGTTTCAAACAAATTATTTATCCATTTAGAATCGCAGGT
Organism: Garra rufa; assembly: GCF_049309525.1. Taxonomy (NCBI): domain Eukaryota; kingdom Metazoa; phylum Chordata; class Actinopteri; order Cypriniformes; family Cyprinidae; genus Garra; species Garra rufa. Next base: position 34,823 of record NW_027394340.1, on the reverse strand, counting down.
TAAATGCATCAATGCCTTGTCTAAGCTATATTAAACTGTGTAAATACATCTAAATGTCAGATGCAGATTCCAGATATGTTTTCTTATGTTGGAATGAAAGAGACTAAGTACCAGATGAATGCCTCCTATGCATCCTCAAAGATACAAAATGGTTTCATAAAAAAACATTTTGAACAAAAAGACTATGATAACAAAACGTAGATGGAGTATACTCAAATATACTTTTTTTTTTAAAAATATAAGTCAAATATACATAAATGTTATTTAAGTATATTTCTGAAAAGTATATAAAAGCACATTTCTGAGAACTACATGAAAATATACTAAAAGTATACTTCCCTTTGTTTTGTTTTTTAAAGTATACTAATAGCACACTTTAATAAACTTTTTTTTCGTAAGGGTAATCGATTCTTTGTTTTTAAGAATTGATTTAAATCAAGGAATATTTTTTTTTCTAATACTAATATGCAGATTTTGAAGAAACATTTCTGATTATCATCAATGTTTAAAACAGTTGTGCTGCTTAGTGCTTCATATTTCATATTTGTTTTAGGTATTGTTTATATAAATTTTTTGTCTGTGACGACCATAATACATTTTCTTTGATGAATTGATCAAAATTATACTTTTGTAACATTATACAAGTTTTTACTGTCACTTTTGATCAATTGAATGTGTCTAGCTAAATAAAAGCATTCATTTCACCAATCTCTGGATGTGCGTATTTGCTCTTTGTGCTTTATATTGATGGACGTGTGTTTTCTCTCACCCGCAGAACATGAGCACATTGCTGGACGTCGGGTCATCAGGAAGAGGAACAAGCTGCTGAAGACACAGCTGCTCACAGCCTCCGTTGAAGCCGTCTGTACAGTCCGTTCCCAGAGAGTAATCATAGCAGCCCGAACCGTCCTTCATGGGCCTCAGTCCTTCCGGACACTGCGAAAGATTTGGGATAAGAGAGATGGACAAAGAGATCAACATTTGCGTGGTGGTCTGGACTTTCTGTTACCAGGTAACGATAAAAACTCTTGAGACCACATGTACTGTATTCTCAGTGGGGAGTTATTATGTGATGAACAAAGCAGCTCCTCGGGAAGGAGAAGGTGTTAATGATGGTTGCCAAGGCAGCGCCACAGAATTCAGGAAAAGATACAGAGCTTCAATAAGACGCCCATTAAACAGACATGTCAAACTGACCGACCCACATATTCAGAGACAAGAGAAAGTCCAACTGGATTGTTATATTTTCTTGCTTGTGCAAAAGTAGAACATAGTGGGTGTTTGTCAGGGTGTTATTATCTGGTTGGTAGGGTATTCTGTTGTGTAACTTACATGCCAAATCAAAAGTCTCATTGATGCGACACGGGTCTCTCCTTTAATGTTTATAATGACCTTTCATTTTTGTGCTCTGTATCATTGGGGAGACTGAAAATCGTAAGTCTGATTGCTTCGAAAAGTAACAGTGCACATCGTAAGGTACAGTATTCAACCCCCTTCAATTATTATTATTTTTTTTACATTTTGTTATGTTTATGTTGTTTTCGTCAACGATGACGATGACGAAATCATTTCGTTGACGCCACTTTTTTTCATGACGATAACGAGACGATGACGAGATAAAAATGGCTCGTTGATGACTAAAACATGACGAGACGTGTGTGAGTTTTCGTTGACGAGACGAGAATAGACGAAAATGTTAGTGGGTGGTCCGTCAGACGTTTAAAATGCATGACATTTCCGCTTATTGTGCATGCCAATTAAAACTTAAAAAGTATCTGACGCTATGGCAAGCCGTTTTAGCATTAAATATTCTTTGCTATACTAGTATGGCAAGCCGTTTTAGCATTCCATCCTTTTTGTCTTTTATGTTCTAAAACATTTCTTCATTATTGTAATTATTGGTGAAAATAGTCGATCCGGAAGCTCACATTGTGTTGAACTATAGATCTGCTATTTTCAGAACTTATAAGTGACACTCCCCAACAGCAAAATACTTACTGACCTACATTAATTTGTTAAAAGACTACTTTTTTCCCTTTTTTTTGACTAAAACTAGACTAAAACCTTTTTGACTTTTCGTCGACTAAAATTGGACTAAAACTATCACATATCGAAGTGACTAAAATTTGACTAAAACTAAGAAGCATTTTAGTCCAAAAGACTAAGACTAAGACTAAATCTAAGATGGTTGTCAAAAACAACACTGTGTTAAAGTACTTTAAATTACTTTTTTCACATCAATCTACGCTCCATACACCATAATGGCAAAGCGAAAAACAGGTTGAACATCTTTGCAAATTTAATAAAAATAAAGAATGATTCCATTGCATAAGTATTCATACCCTTCTGGGACAGTTGACATTTAGCTCAGGAGCATTCATAATGGTTGTAGATGTTACTACACTTTTGAGAGAAGTTAACCTGTGGCAAATTCAATTAAATGGGTATGATTTGGAAAAGCACACACATGCCTTCATGAGAGGTGAAGAGGTGAGGAGAAGAATGGCAGATAATTGCCAAATGTTGATGTGTAACGGCTGTAAAGGTGCTCAGCTAAGTACTGAGTTAAGGGTATAAATACTTTTTTAATACATTTATGAAGTTGTGACAATTCTATTTTTACTTTGTCAATATGGTGCATGGACTGTAGATTGATGTGGGAAAAAAAAGTAATTTAAAGCAGTTTAACATAAGGCAGCAGCATAAAATGTGGGGCGGAAATGAAGGGGAATGATTACTTTCGCGAGGCACTGTATAACGCATGACGCATATATACTGTGGAAAGACTGGTATGGCAAAGCTGAATGTTTGGAGTTTGTTCATTAGCCCCAGTTTAAGCAATAGCAGCATTGCTTAATTTCTAAAAGCCCCTGTATACTCATGGTAATATTATATGTATATATATTTTTTCCATTCTTTGCTTAAGGGTGAAAAATTAAAAATGATATTGTTAGCAAACATCCTAAATGTATATTACGCTCAGAAAAAAAAAACTGTACAAAAGCTGTCACTTGGGGGGTAAAGGTACATATATGTACCATTAAGGTACTAATATGTACCTTATTTACCTATGTTGGGGTGAATAAGGTACAAAGGTGTACCATTTGAAAGATTACGATTTTAGTAAAACTTTTGTATTACTGTAAACCACCTCTGAGTGTTTATAATAACTTTTGATTCCCATCTAATGTGGATTTCATAACATAATAAACATAATGAAGCAAACATGTTATTTTTAGCATTTCAGCTTTCTAATCTGCTTAACATTTCAACATGTAAACATCCTTTATTGCTATAAAAATCATCCAAAACACATACCAGTCCACTGCCGTCGTAATTGTGTGTTTATTACCTTCATGTTTTGACATTATGTTCTATTCTGACAGCCACAATCAGTCTCTATTTTTTCCGCTTTCTAAAAGCAATGTAATGGCCACAGACAAAAGATGGTTTGAAGATGTTTACCAGCCCAGAGTGAACGTTTTGATGGTTCACTTTGGAAAGCTGTTTCAAACTCTTAAAACAAACTTCATTTTGGCCTGATTTTGTTCTAAATGACGTCACGCAAATTCTTCAATTTCAGGGCTTTAAAGCATAGTGAGCTGTAGATGTCTGGGAACGTGTTTGGATGCACGCTTTCACGTTTCCTCTAAGGCTGTCATTTGCTACACTCTATTTCTTTATAAGCAGTTTATGTTTGATGTAAATCTTGATGTGTTGAATCTTTGCTCAGGGGCTCCCTGATCTATTACACTGAAGAATCTTCAGAGAGTGCTTTTGGTATTACAGGATGCTGATGCGCAGATAGATAGCCAGTAAAGAAGCTACTGGAATAAGATGACGGTCAACATCAGCATTCAACAAGCATTACGTCCATTACATATGTATCACATGTCTGTCCTGCGGGAGCTGGGAGTGTGTGCAAAGATAACATATGAGACGTCTGTCTCTTGATGATAATATAATACAGACGTGATGCATTTGACCTGATTGCACAATTTTCATATGACACAAGCAAACACACAGAGGATCTAATCAACAACTGAAATGACAATTGTAGTCTAGCAGTGTTACCATCACAATGTATTATCTAGAAGTGCTCCTGACCTACATGAGAGGATGAAAAGCCATGAAAGGTGGTGTCTGTAATGTTGCTCAGGTGACAGGATGGTGAATGTCATGAATAAAATTACACCCCGAATAAAAAGAAAATTAAAAATGAATGAATACAAATATATTTAAGAAGTCTAAAATTTCTTCATACTGTATGTTTTCACATTGAAATATTCAACACTGAACTCTATTGTAGGACCTTTAAGATTTTTACTTTGTAAAATACTGTACAGTAATCAGTAATATCATTATTAAAACAGTTTAAATTGAGTACAATAAATACTGCCGAGTATAAAGTAAACATACTTATCAAAGGTAAAATAATTTATAAATCCACTTCATTATCGATTTATTTATTTATTTATAAAGACAAGGCTTATTTCACAAAAGTTAAAACATATTAAAGCTTTCAAACTAAGGATGAAAAAGCAGTGTAGTCTTTATTTCATGCAGTTTCTGACTAGTGTGTTTGCTTTTCTGAGCTGAAAATTAATCCAGACATGCTGTACAGATCTGGCCATTTAAAATGCGCGCGGGAAGTAAAGTGGTCTCGCGTGACGCCGGTGTATTCCAAAGGAACACGGAAAATACAATGACATAGGAAAGACATGATCAGTAGGGGGCAGTCATGTAACGCACTGGACTGGAGCAGGCTGAAAACATTGCTGCAAACTAAAAGGTACGGTAACCTGGAGGGGACACCTTCGGTTCACTTATGTTTGTCGTGGCCACACAAATGAATTCGTAGGAACGTCATATTACTTTTTGTCATTGCCACGAGATATTAATTCCTGGGAATGTCATATTATGTCGTGGCCACAAGATTATTTTGTCGAGGTAACGACATCCTTATGTTTAATGCATAAATAAACCTGCGTAACCATAACCCAGGATTATCAGAGATAGGTTTATTAATATTTTTTATTTTGAGTTAAGAAATGTTTTTATTAATTGTTATAGAAATTAATGCAATATTAAGTTATATATTAACAATAGGCAATGCTGTATATGCGAATGTCTGTGCGCGATGTAGACAGCATTCAAAAGTTTATCAAGAATTTATTACATACAAGTACTTCAAATTAAATAGCCCTGCAAGAAACATTTTATGCATCCTTAAGTCTTATCCATTAATTGATCCTTTTTTTCTGTAATAAATGTATTATTCGTTTATATTCAGTATGTCCCCCTTAATTTCGATCTCTTAACATTCCGAATCTAAATGATAAATGCTGACATGCCATGAAAGCTTTGATTATACTATATGGCATATATTCATTTTTAGTCTAATTATAACCTATATAGTGTTTCATTGTCGAGTGAATCATTCACGTTCCATTTGTAAATCGTATGGTCACACACGGGCATTAATACAATCATAAAGTCAAAACTTTATTGGCATAATTGTAGTTCACAATATTTGCTAAATATATGCCAAATAGCATATATAAAGTTATTTAGGTTAAGCGATTCACAATAAAGAAAAAAGTAGATAGCTCTAAATCACTTATTATTTATTCTTATTATAGGTTATTATTATTTCAATACCTGGTTAGGGCTATTTATTTTTAACGCCTGACAATTATGCCAATTACGTTTTGACTTTTTGATTGTATTTATCCCCTTGTGTGACGATACATGATGTTTTCATTTACAAATGAAACTACGTGAATGATTCATTTCTCAGTAAAACAGTTTAATATTTATATAGTCTAGTCTGTTAATTGGACTAAACAAAATAAAATGTTCAATTCATATTTTATATGTTCAATTCTTTAGTTAAGAGAAGGAATGTAGGCCTATTTTACTGTGTGACGATAAATTATTTCCAAATGAAACTATGTGAATGATTCACTCTTCAGTTATTTGTCTATTAGTTAGACTAAATAAAATACAATATATGTTAAATTTAACCTTTAAACTGCATTCCAGTTAAAACCCCAGTCATAGCACCTTTACAGTATCATTTACATTCAGAATGTTATGTAACGAGATCAAAATGAAGGAAAAAATAACGAATACAAACGAATAATACAAATATAATGGGAAAAAAAGAAGGTCAGTCAATGGACAAGATTGTGGGATACATGAAATGTTTCTTGCAGGGCTATTTAATTTGAAGTAGGCCAACATGTAATACATGTAAACACTTGTGAAAGCTGTCTACATTGCGCACAGACAGCATTAGCATATACAGCATCGCCTGTATAATTATTTAATATTGTATTAATTTCTATAACAATTAATATAGGCAAACAATTTCTTAACTCAAAACGAAATATCTCAAATAATTCTGCGTTACTAATGTCACGCAGGTTGGTTTATTCATTAAACTCGTGGCCACGAGAAATGCATGTTGAGCAAAAATACATTTCACGAAAATAATATAAAGATTACAAAACAATGAAAACAAATGGAATGAGGGATATGCTTTAAAGTTCACGTAAAAGCCAAATATTAAGCGGCATCCTTCATGTTTTCTTTAATCAGCAAATACTTAACATTTTTGAATTATATTCACCTTCTGTTTTTATGACAATAAATTTTGAATTTTGAATTCTTATTTATTTATTTTTTTTAGAAAAACGTCAGAACACCGGTCTCAAAAGTAGAAGCGAAAGTCTTGTTTCCACCAGCGCGGAATTTTTTTTATTCACCGTAATTGATGGATGTCTAAAACAAAAATAAGGAGAATCCTAAAACATATCTATTTCTTAAAATAATAACATCTGAACTTCATACACAACAATACGGCAACGACTTTACAACAGGACACATTGTTTTATTTTAATTTTATTTTTTAGCTTGTACACCAATGGATTTCTGATGTCGGGATATTTCAGACTGCATCTCCACAGCTTAATCACTTTAGTATTAAACATACGGGTCAGGAGGCGGGTCGGGTACAATATTTATTTTTTTTATTCTGCGGTCCGAGTTGCGGGTGGGTTATTTGAAAACGGTCGGGTTCGGGTTGTTTATATCCACTGACCCGCGTGTAAGGTTGGACACTAATGTTTTGAAAAAAGTGGAGCGTGTTAGGAAAGCTTTCCCCTTCTCCCTGGCATGCATTTGAATGCTGAATTCGAAATGCAACTGAATGCAGTCGGAATCCGCCCCCAGCACCCCCAAGTCTCCAAATGTTGATTACAACAAGGCAACAGACAGCATTCAACACCCCACCCCACCCCCACTCTGCCATTCATAAACATTTCGCTCTTTTACTGCATGCCGCTTAACTCTGATGCCTCATTAACGGCTACTTTTCAGAAAACTGATAAAAAAATACACTTCCCTTTGGTTTCCCAGAACAGACTTAAGCCTAGTTCCAGGCTAAAATGATGTAAATCGGAGCTGTTTAAAGATGAATAAAAAAAATAAAAAAAATAAAAAAAAACTTTTACTGATCGTTGGTCGGAGATTCAACCCGCAGTTCGTGACTGGAAGCTGTTAAGAGACAGACTTAATGAACTTCTCCGAAATAGAAGAACTACTTTTCCACTTTAAAAAAAAAGAAAAAGAAAAAAAGGTGGAAAAAAATTGCATAACTCACTGGAGCACTTTTGATACTTAACAATTGTTGTATTCGTTGTCAGCCATATGGCTAAGCTTTATTGTTTTCAAAAGTGAGCCTTCTGTTTATTTGTCTAAATTATTTTCTATATTAGGATATAATACTAGGCTATAGTATTTATGGACATTAGGCCAAATCTACATGGGTTTCTTCCCTTTCACTTCAGTTAGTTTTTAAGAAAAAAAAAAAAAAAAACTGCATGGACAGTGCGTCATAATAATGTACGGCATCAAAATGTAAGAACAAATCTAAAGACAATAATAATAATAATAATAATAAAATTAATTATTAACACTCCTAAAAGTACAGTATAGTGCTCAGATACACTAACGGTAGGTGACCTAACCCTAGTTGATACTTTATTTCAACTTTTCAATTATTTCATTAATTAACAAATAAACAAATGCCTTTCCGATGTGATATAAGTGAAAAGGGAGACGATTTCGAAAATGATTTCACCATAAGGCGGATGCGAACTCGGCTCTCCCGCGTCAAAAACGATATGTTACTCGTATTATCACTTACGCCACTGAAAATGTTGCAGAACAGCCGTCTTTTGTAATATTTGTAAATATGGAGTATTTGCATTGTGTAAAACATTAAATAAAAGGCACCAGGCTACAGAAAATGGCATATACTAAAGTATTTATTTTTCTGGGGGAGGACCCACCCACATTTATTTTGCTTCCGACGCCCATGCTTGATGATGAAGTATAGTCTACATAGGATATAACAATAAAGTGCTTTTCCAATCTCGATTCCACAAGGTTTTATTCCGCATCCACCCGCTCCCGCTATATTAACTATATTATTCGCCCGCTGCCCGCTTAGAATAAATTTCTAAGCACCAAAATCGCAAAAACAAATCAAAATAATAATAGTAATAATACTAATAAATAAATTAATTAATTTTTAACTCTAAACAGTAGTTTATATTTAACCTCTCCATTTCTATTCCTCTCTACTCAAATTAATTGTCAGTGTATCTAAAATTGTGTATCTTAGAAAAAGAAAAAGAGGAACTACCTCTTAAACATGCATATCTTAATTTGATTTTGCTTTAAAACGCTGAAATATATAATGTATTTTATTCTGAAGGTGAAAGTGATCCAGTTATGTAACTGCCTGCGGCGCCGTCAGGATCACCTTTTTTCCCCCTTTAATTAAGTGGATACAGCTTACAATACTCGTTCAAGAGTAAGGGATTGCTCAAAACTATGCTATTTTACATATTTCTGTTACTTGTGTACAATCACAATGAAAAAACAGATGTGTATGCTATTTGTAAAAAAAAAAAAAAAATGTAAACAAGATGCTGGTTCAAGGGCGCGTCACAGAAATTGCCTACAATTCTGCATATAGGCTTGCTACTTATTAATTTTATTTTATTTCGTTTTGTTAAATTATTATTCATTAAGAAATTTATATTTCGCATATGGGCATTTTTATTTATTTTACATACAGCTTTTTTGGGTTTTCTCTGTGCATAAGATCTGCGCGTGATGTTCTGATGTTTATGCTGCTTTTTGCTTGTGTACAATTAACCCCTCAAAACGAATTTAACTGTTATTAATGTGTAACAGCCACGTTTCAATTTAAATGTAATTTAACACAATCTTGTCGTTAATAATAACTAAACGCGTCGGTTGTCGTTTGGAAAAAAAAAACAGAAATTAACATTTCTATTTTCAATGCAGTCTAATAAAAGTTCAACAGGAAAACAATGAAAGAAAATAATAATAAAACTGCTCCTGCTTATGAATAAATTTTTGCTTGATGATGAAGTATCTAAATAGTCTATTCTATAGGATATAACAAAGTGCTTTTCCAGTCCCGCTTCCACGAGGTTTTATTCCGCATCCACCCGCTCCGCGCTATATTAACTATATTATTCGCCCGCGGGCCGCTTAGAATAAATTTCTAAGCACCAAAATCGCAAAAATACTGTAGTTTATATTTATCCTTCCCATTTCTATCTGTCTATACTCAAATTAATTGTCAGTGTATCTAAAATTGTGTATCTTAGAAAAAGAAAAAGACGAACTACCTCTTAAACATGCATATCTTAATTTGATGTTGCTTTAAAACGCTGAAATATATAGCCTAATGTATTTTATTCTGAAGGTGAAAGTTGTCGAGTAATTTAACTGCCCGCGGCGCCGTCAGGATCACTTGATTTTTGCCCCCTTAATAAAGTGGATACAGCTTACAATACTCGTTCAAGAGTACGGCATTGCTTAAAACTATGATATTTTACATATTTCTGTTATTTGTGTACAATCACAATAAAAATAAAAAAAAACTTTAAAAAAACGCGTAGGCTATTTGTAAAAAAAAAAAAAAAATGGAAACAAGATGCTGGTTTAAGGGCGCATCACAGAAATTTCCTAAAATTCTGCATATAGGCTTGCTACTTATTAATTTGTTAAATTATTATTCATTCAGAAAAGAAAAACATATATTTCTTATGTGGGCCTATTTTATTTATTATTATATATAGGTTTATTGGGTTTTTCTCTGTGCATAAACTCTGCACGTGAGGTTCTGATGTTTATGCTGCTTCTTGCTTGTGTATAATTAATCCCTGAAAACGAATTTAGCGGTTTACGTCAGTTGTCGGTTGGTGAAATAAAATAACCGAAATTAACATTTCTGTTTCCGATGCAGTCTAATAAATGTTCGTCAGGAAAACAAAGAAATAAAACAAAATAACAATACAACTGCACCTGCTTATGAATAGGCTATCTTTTTGCTATTGGTTTGAACCATAATTTCAGGAAAGAGGAATCATTGAACTATTGTACTGGTATTTGTGACCAACGCCCCCTAGAGCTGGCCATGGTGTTTGGCTACAGAATGTTGTTCCTTGCGCCACCTGGTGGATATTATATGAAGTGCAACAACGTTGTAAAAAAATCTAAAAAAGCCGCTGCGGCAGGACGCGTGCCCACGCGTGCCGAATTGCAGGCTGCCGCGTGAAAATAGACGCATTTTTAATGGCCAGATCTGTATATGATCATCATTTTGTAAATGTTTGCATTTTTTTCATATGGCAAAGTCACTCTAAGGTCATATGATTTCATTGAGTACACAGCATCAGTCCCAGAGAGCCACTAGAGACCGTGAACCTCAAGACCAAAGGCCTTAGATTGAATGAATTCAAAGAGAGCAACAACAACATCAGGCGAGAAATAAAAGAGCAGTGCTTCAAAGCACATCAGGAAAATAAGCGTAACATGTATTTATTTATTTCTAAGGGTGGGTGCTGGGGATTTTTGCAGTGTTATCGTGCTTTAGTTATTTTAATGGCATACTGAAATGGGTCAGCAGAATGAGCACACTGGATCATATAACACCCATTTGGTAATACAGACTGAGATACTCTTCATTTTGACCTGAGCAAGAATTTCAGTCATAGGACAGCATCGGTCCTGAGTCTGTAATATAATATTCATCACAGTGTTGTTTATGGATGCTTCAGTCTTTCAGTCTCTAACATTCCCCCACAAGCACATAGTGCTGCATTTTTCAAAATCTGAGTTTGAAGCAGCAAACTCTTGACATTTCAGCTCAAAACCTGTTGTCATTCGGGTTATACATGTCTTTTCTCATCAAAACACCAGATATTGGTCAAATAAATCACAATATTTTATTACACAAACTAGAGAGGTATGACATTATAGGGGTTGGATTGGACTGGGTAAGTAGTTATTTAAGAAACAGGCAACGATTTGTAGAAATTAGTGAACATAAATCTACATACATAAACATAACACACACACCTGCAGCCATGGGCGACATTTGACTCTTGAGTCAGGGGGGGCAAGAAAAAAATATCAGATGTAAGCATTAAAACAGTGCCCTACGGTATTGCAGCACATCAAAGCAGTCAATTAAAGCGCTGCACTTCAGCCCGGGCCGATGGGCCCTGACTTTTTTTTACACCCCAGGGCTACGGCTTCGGGCCAATTTTCACGTCATAGTTCAGACCCGGGCCGGCATCGGGCCTGTTTTAGGCTTCTCCTTATTTTCATAATTTAGACAACCATCAATTATGGTGAAGAAAAAAAATGCCGCGCTGGTGGAAACAACACGAAACTTCACTTTCGCTTTCACTTTTGAGACCGACTCAGACACCGTTTAGTGTGCTTTAGCGCAGCTGAATCCGCGTTCAAGCGCACACAATAGGCTAAAACTCACCCCAAGCACCGGCAAAAATAAATAACAATGAATGTGTCGAGGAAAGAGTAAGGACATAAATGAATTATTTATTAATTAATTTGTGTATTCTGAGTCAGTGTCGCAATCTCCTTTTTGGACGCGCCTTCAGAGAGAAATTCATCTTTACGGATTACATGAAAGAGTTTGTGCTTTTGATTTGTTTTATTTCGTTAAGTAATAATTTAAAGCTTTCTATAAATGTATTTATTATGTCTGTGAGGCATGCATTTCGCTTCATTTTGTTAAGCACTCCTGTTCAAGAACCAGACGGCAGAAAGCACATAATTTTTGTTTTCTTTATTTTATAAAAATGCTGTAACGTTTTTTTCGATGTATTACTCGTACTTTGTGAGCAAAAATGACGGATAATTTTAAATTGCTTCCAATGAAAAAAATGCAAGTGATTGCGCTGGTGCCTCGATGTCCTGCAAGCTTTAGCTTCCACTTTCTGCACAAACTATGCGCATATAGCTCACATGTATCTGTAACGTTTAAACTACCATTGTTTTATACTTGAACTGTTTTATATCTATAGATTTCATTTTAGGCAAGTCGTGATGATTTGAGAAGGCAAACTGATCAAACAGACTATGATCAGTCTTCCGCTGGGTGCTGTTCGGTAAATATATATATTTTTAACGAATAAAAAATGCTCCAAGCGTTTTTCTAAATTAGCTAAATAAAAAACTAAACTAAATATAAACATTTTACCATTACATACAAAACTGAACTATTTTATAGCTGAAACAGTAAGTTGTTTTGGGAGAAGGGGAAAATATATTTTTATCCCGTCTATTGCTTCACCGTTATTTCGAGAATAAACCCAGCGTAAATATGCAAATGTCACTCCCAAAACACATCAGCTTACATGTGCCGAAAAACGAAAGTTTCATACAAATTCTAAATGGATTATAGCCTGGAAAGTGCAAAGCACGCTCCCCTTATTATCACTAAAAATTCATAGAGATCTCACAAAATCCCGTTATAATTAATAAAGCTCTCTAAACTACACAATTAATATTTTATTTACATCGCGTCTACACTCATAAGATGATTCACGAGCGCACAAAACGGCACTTAATAAAAACCGAGGCGCTTTCAGCAGTGAGTGAATTCTGACAAGTGTTTCTAATTGTTCGGAAACAACAGATATGTCTGTGATTGGCTACATTGCTCAACGCTGCAAAAACACGTTGGATAGTTTGCCAGATCTTCAATTGCTTTGCTTTCGTTTGAGGGTTACATAGCACCGTCTAGTTCCCAAGTACAACCGAGCCTAGCTTGGCTAAAGCAGTTGCAGCGGGGCTGTCGAGGATTCCATGACTAACCACAGGGGGGGCAACTGCCCCCCCTTGCCCCCCCCTAATGTCGCCCATGCCTGCAGCCATGGGTGACATTAAGTAATAATTTTGTTCATTTAATTTTGTAATTTTGTAATAATTTAAAGCTTTCTATAGATATATTTATCATGAGTCTGTGAGGCATGTATTCAATGAGTTTCGGTTCATTTTTGTAAAGAGCTCCTGTTCAAGAACAAGATGGCGGAAAGCGCATATTTGTTTTCTTTCTTTTTTTTTTTTTAAAGCAACACTAAGTAACTTTTCCCTCAATGCTCCCTCTACAGGTTGGAAGCGGAACTGTCCATTACCGCTGTCGTAAATAATTTAGCCTACCGTCGCGTCACATGCACGTTATTTGTTTGTAGGCTATCCAGGACCGGCTTTGGAAATAACGATGTCCGGTGACAAGGTAGAGTATGTTGTATGACTTTATAAAGGTATGAAAACCTTTTGTGAAGCCTGCCGTGAAGCAAGTCGCATTTGTAGTCTCATTTGAACTACAAAACCCGACGACCCAAACTTACATAGTGCTGTTATGGCCGATAGAGGGTCGCAAAGCGAATACGAAAGTGCCGTTTCGCCCTGTTATGAGTATGAGAAACATTATTTTAAGGTAAAAACAACTCTTTAGAGTTGACAATTCCGCTTCCAACCTGTAGAGGGAGCGTAGAGGGAAAAGTTACTTAGTGTTGCATTAAAAGCACTGTTTGTAACGTTTTGTAGAGTGCACACAAATAACACAGATCATTTTAAATTGCTTCCACTGAAAAAAATGCAAGTGATCACACTGGCACCTCCATGTCCTGCAAAGCAGCTTAAACTTCCACTCTCTGCACAATTGGATATGTGCCTAATAGCGCACATTTATGTAGGTTTAACAACAGATATGTCTGTGATTGGCTACATTGCTCAACGCTGCAAAAAACTTGCTGGGATAGTTTGCCAGATCTTTTTGCTTTTTATCAATTGCTTTTGCTTTTGTTTCAGGGAATTTAGCACCGTCTAGTACCCCCGTACAACCGGGCCTGAGCTTGGCTAACCGCTCCAGTTGCAGCGGGGCTGTCGGGGATTCCATGGTGTGCTGTATACCGTCACGCTGTGATTACCTACGAAGGAACTTCCTAAGGCACTATGCCTGCAGCCTAATGTCTACGGCCAAATCACAGCCATTCCGACAAATAATTAATTAAAGAGACCAAAAACTGCCCGCTATAGATTTACCCAAAATGAATTATATCTCATGTTTAACCACTATAAAAACATCAGGGCCAGCAGCAAATTCCTGATGATCAGGCCGAGATAAGACTGCTTTTGGCAGGTTAATGAGTGCTTGAATGGCTGCTGATACCCTGGAGCTCACATCTCCAAAAACAGTGAAGCAAATTTTAAAATAAACAGGGTTGAAATGAACACCCGCCAACTGCGGGTAAAAATCAGCTGTGGCGGGCAACGCTGTCAATCACTAGCCAATTCGGCTGGTTACATTTTGTGTATGTTCACTCATTAATTTATTGGGGAAGTTCGTGCAAGCCAAATCTGCGTAGTTTTAGACACCATATTGTCTGTTTTTGCTCTATTTCGCCAAAAAAAACAAAAAAAAACAAACATTCCAAACACAGTCACAGCACTGTTTTGTGTCTCAGAGCAACACTCCATGTCTCTCTGGGCTTCATTAAACAGTGTGCAAATACTGTACATCTAAATGGCACCTTAGATGCAACTTCTGCAAAGATGAATTTTGTTGATACTGATTTCATTTGTTTGGTAACAGCCTAAAAGTATTATTAATATAATTGATTAAATTTAAGAATTTCACTCAAAAGTTGATGCATATTAAAACAAAATGGCTTTATAAAGGTAAAATTTTATTTAAACTTATTGGAAAAGATTAATTTCTATCACTGCAGTGAACTGGCCACACAGAATATGAAGAATAACACATTCCGCTTAATATTGTTTAATTATCTTTATCAATACCGTTATCGATAAATGTTTTGAGATATTATTTTTTGTTAATATCACACACCCCTAATACTGATGAATTTGATACAAATGATTTGCAGTGGTCGCTTTGTCACGTCCAGTGTAGACGGCCTCAAGTACATCCTCACCTAAAAATGCTTAAAACCACATTCCGTAAAATTATGGTGGATTTGTGAGAAATGCTAGCAGATTATTACAAACTTTGAAACTGTTGGAGTTCCAATATCACTAGAATATCACACTCCTCTCAACCAATCAAATTCGAAGACCGGAAAGAACTGTTGTATAGTAGTAATATATAACATATAATCGTAAAATACAACAGCTGTTTCATCTGAACTTTTAGATTGTATGTTGTTAAGTTGCATTGCGCAGAAAATAAGCTTAGATAAGAATTCACTCTTATACCTTGCAATCTTTTTTTCTAATTTGAAATTTTGTAATTAATGTATATGACTCTAATTAGTTTGAGAAAATACATTTATCTTAAATCAGTGCAGGCTATAGTCATGAAAACTTTTGAAAAAAAAAAAACAAAAAAAAAAAAAAACACAGAAGCAATTAAATAAAAACTCACACTTGCACACAAAGATGTATATGGATTTCCAGAGAAATGGATACAGAGAAAGTCAGTTAGAAACAGAACTCAAAGAGGTGTAAAGAATGCAGACAGCACATGAACTCACCGAGACAAACAGTATATTAGTCTAATCGCTGAGTCATTCACAGAGTGCCATCAATACAGAGATTAAGAGAACACATAAAAATGTCTAAGGAATTACAGCACATTCCTAAAGCACAAACGTAAAATACTCAACGGTCGCCTATAAAAGACGAGCGGCCGTGAACTCCATCACAACAGACGGCAGCGATGAGAGAAATGAGGGAGTACAGAAACCTCCGTGGCCCAATCTGCCGCCTCTGTGTTTACTCTCATTAGTCAATCTAATCACCTCCAGGTTTTTAATCAGACACTGTGCAATTAAGCGACTGCCTTCATCTTAATGAATGCGTGTCTCTCATTATTAAGCGTCGGAATTACACGCGTGACTTAATAAAGCTGTTTTAGAGTGATGTTTGACCTGTGGGTCAATGGCGGCTGGAGCTTTTAAAGAGTTGAGCAGACATCAAATGCTGCAAAATACATATATTTAGTGCATGCACTGATGCTCCTTAAAGCAGCTTCACAAACTACAAAACACTGACTTTATATAAAGGGAAAGACGGAAAAGAAATTTCATTTAATCATCTTCAACAGCAACGAAACGAGTAAAAGCTCAATCGACACGTTTCTGAAAACATTAAAGGCAATTCATGCAAAAACCTCACAACGAGACAGCAAAAGGTTGTAGGAAGGAACATGATTGTAAAAGCTGTTTTGTTATTTTGTCCCCATGGCTCCTGGTCTCAGATAGGAGATGATATCTGCTGTGCATAATTCTGTGGCTCTTGCATTCATTAAACTATTAAAGGAGCGGAAATTGAAATGGCAGCCTTTTGTGGGATATCTCATATTGTGCACGGCTCTGCCGATTGTGAACGCTGCTGTGAGTTTAGACCTCCTTTCATTGGTTTAATGCGCAGCTGACACGCCAGTTTCTTTGTTCCTGGCATTCAGATCTCAACTTGACCTTATCAGATGGTGCCAAAACAGGAAAACAGAACAAAAAAAAGAGGATTTTATGATCTAGCACAGGATTGCTGCAAATCAAGAGTGAAGTACAAGCGTCTCTCTTTGATGAAGTTCACTTTAAGAGCACTTAGTGAAGTAAACCATTTTATTTTGTGTTTCAAGTCATTTAAATGCCCAGAAAGCAAAATAAATTGGTACCAAATGCGGGTATTTGGCACTTTTGCTTGGGTGCTGGCATTTTTAACAGCCTTAGACCAGTGTTCAGGCCAGTGCAGTTTGACACAATTGAGTCTGAGCAACAAAAATGAAGGGAAAAAGACACATAGGGAATTCATCTGGCTGAATTCAGGCCAAGTCTAGTCATACTTTTTAATTATTTGTATTGTCCAAACATCTTATAAAAACACAATAATCCACAAGTAATCCACATGACTCCAGTCCATCAATTAATGTCTTGTGATGCCAAAAGCTGTGTACGATTTGTAAGAAACAAAACCATCATTAAGACGTTTTCAACTTCAAAGTGCTGCTTCTGACAAAAAACATAATAATGCTTCCTTCAGTGGAAAGAAATCTGAATCTGAATCTTTGAATCTGAATCAATAGAGGAATATGGACAGATCAGACACCCCTTACAATTTAAAACAGTTCTACACAAAAACAGGTAACCTTTTCACTGGAGAAAGCATTGTAGATTGTGGAGTTTTTGCCTCTGTAGTGGACATTATATTTTAGTGAATTTCTGTGAGAACTCACATGTCACATGTTTTAAGCCTGGATGTCCTGTGCAGAGCACATTCAGGGCTTTTTAGAGATGCCAAATGTTTGACCACGATCACATCCTCTCCTTGGTCTTTAAAGACGGCTAAAATATATTTAGTAAAATATTTTACATACTTATGGAAAATATTATTTTGTAATTGTCATTTAAATCTGAATAATTTTCAAAGCAACATTGAATAGGAAAATAAATAATCTATCAATATTTACTCATATTATGACCATATTTTTCAACATCCTGTCCCAACAGCAACACATTAATATGCAAATAAGATACACTGTGTTTAACGGGAAAACCAGTTTATGGAAAAATTTACAAATACTGCATGAAACTAAATGGTATATCAAATACATTTTGTTATATGTTTTATAACAGTTGAGAATCATCCTTAAACAAAGTTTGGTATAAAAATCCGTTTTTTTTTTTTTTGTGCCTTTTTGATGTCTATTCATGCCATTTTAATTTAAAATTGTATTCCCTCTACAGACAACACAGAATAAAATATCATTTTTATTTTTTTATTTTTTTCCCCCGAATGATCTAAACAATGTAATGCCATGAAAAAAATACTGAATTCACTTTTTTTTTTTTTTCTGGGTCTCAGGAGGATATGGTATTTTAGAAAGAAACATGCTTTAAAATTAAAGGTGTCTTAATACTGGATTTGTTTCTTACAAACACAGGTCTAAGACAGGTCAAAAGAGCATTGCAATAGTCCAGCCTGGACAGAAAAAGGGCTTGAACAATGAGTTGTGAAGCATATTCTGAAAGAAAGGGCCTGATTTTCCTGATGTTGAATTAAGTGTTGAATATCATCAGCACAGCAGTGATATGAAAAGCCATGATTCTGAATGACAGAACCTAGTGATGCCATGTAAACAGAGAAGAGAAGTGGTCCAAGAACTGAGCCCTGAAGTACTCATATGCATATAAACCACAGTGTTAAAATATGTACTATTGTCTATGGTGTGCAAGATAAATGTAACTGTGACAAGGAAAGAAACGTGATAGAGATAGAAGAACAGCATTTTTTTGAAATAGAAATATTTAGTGACACTATAAATGTCTGTGCTGTCACTTTTGATCAGTTGAGTGCATCACTGCTGAAAAAAAGTATTAATTACAAAAAAGCATAGTAATATATGCTAATAAATTCAGATCAAAGTCATAAAATATATATTCTCTTGTGTAAGTAGTTTGTATATCTTGATTTGCATCAGTTACATGGTTTAAAGCATGCATTATGATGCATTTCCTTATAAAGTTTCCAGCCAACTGGCGAGTCATTCCAATGACTTGCCAAAGGCAATTTTAACTCTGACTTGGCACTTGGAGAGCAAACCCTGCTGCACAGCTTTTTTGAGATCTACAAAATTCAGTAAAAAAAATCACAGCCAGCTGAACAGCTCTGTAAAAAACTCCTTCAGAATAATGATTTCACATGTGTGCTGCTCTCCCTCATCTCATTATTTTCTGCTCTCATTCAGCATATATCCTTTCTTCTCATTCTTCTTCTTGTTTCACTCTTACTCTCCCTTTTCCTCCGTGTCCACACCTTCTGCTGTGTTCATAATTCAGCCGTCTCTCTGTGTCGTCCATCACGTCACCTCATCTTTCTCCAGCGTTCTCGTTTTTTCCGTCCTTCAAAGGTTTGGAAGCATCTTCTCTCTCTATGCTAATGGCACAGGAGGGAGCCATCACCACAGCATAATGGTTTGGACACACCTGGCATGAACTCCAGGGAGGAAATTCAAATGACGGACACGCAAGCTGTTTCATTTGCAGGAGAGATAAAGATACATGAAAGAATACATGCCTTCAGAAACTAAACACAACCGACATACGGAAAAGAACGGTCCCTGCGTGTGAATAAATGTGCCTTCTAAAAGCTTTACAGATGGATTTTATGAAAATCAAACCAGCATGGACTTTTTAACACTGAAAACATAAGGCAAAAAAAGCCCTGAAGGGTCTAATAAAAAGAAGAAGAAGAAAAAAAAAAAACGCCTTAGGCTGAATGAAAATTTAGCATTGATTTAACATATTTTCTATAAGAAAGAAAAACTCTAGAAAAACGGAGAATGGCAGAAGTTTACGGACATTTCCTTCTACCCTAAAACAAACAACAAAACTGAAAGCATAATTAAAAAATATGGGTAAAACGCCAAAAAAAAAAAAAAAAAAAAAAAAAAATCAACAGTGACACTGAGTACATTTACAGACTTTTATTATAGTTTTATTAGAGTACAGTAACCACAACACACACACACACACACACACACACACACACACACACACACACACACACACACACACACACACACACACACACACACACACACACACACACACACACACACACACAATTAGGATTTATAATAAGATGTTTTTTTGAGCAGTAATATAAGAATGAATCTAAAGGATCTTGTGACACTGAATACCGGAGTAATGATGCTGAAAATTCAGCTTTGCATCACAGGAATAAATTACATTTTAACAGATAACTTGTAATATTTCACAATGCAGCCTTGGTGAGGAGAAGAGGCTTATTTTAAAAACATGAAAAAAGAACATCAAATATTTGAGTGATAATGTATATGGATGAACTTGGATGACTTTTGAACTGACTGACCAAAAACTGATCAAAAGTGACAGCAAAGACATTTATATTGTCACTAAATATTTCTATTTCAAAAAATGCTGTTCTTCTATCTCTATCACGTTTCTTTCCTTGTCACAGTTACATTTATCTTGCACACCATAGACAATAGTACATATTTTAACACTGTGGTTTATATGCATATGAGTACTTCAGGGCTCAGGTCTTGGACCACTTCTCTTCTCTGTTTACATGGCATCACTAGGTTCTGTCATTCAGAATCATGGCTTTTCATATCACTGCTGTGCTGATGATATTCAACACTTAATTCAACATCAGGAAAATCAGGCCCTTTCTTTCAGAATATGCTTCACAACTCATTGTTCAAGCTCTTTTTCTGTCCAGGCTGGACTATTGCAATGCTCTTTTGACCTGTCTTAGACCTGTGTTTGTAAGAAACAAATCCAGTATTAAAACACCTTTAATTTTAAAGCATGTTTCGAAAGATAAGAAAGATAAAAAGCTTTTGGATTAGTGAGGTGCGAAACTGAACATGATGGAGGAAACAGAACATGTTCCTCACCCACAGGACAAATGAAGCACTCGTTTGCACTTTGAAGTGCTTTAAAGTCCCAGAAAGATGTTGAGAAGCCTGTTTTTCATTTGTTCTGTGAACGAGGAAGGGGCAAAAAGAAGCAATAAATGAATCAGGAGGAGAAATTGGCAATTGGAAAGTGGACACTTTTCTGGTACAAAATTTTAATAAGATCACCCACTGGCAACCGCTTGGCCTTCACAACTCAGCATGGAATAAACTCGGACAATCTTATTAGTTGTTCATGTATATTTCATTCCGGGAGGTCCTTGCTGAAAACTTTCCTTCTAAAATAAATAATGTATTTCCCCATTCAAATTATGTTGTCGGAGTAGTTTGCACTTGTCGAAAAATGCCAGTAGCTACACAGAAAGTGTAATAAAGCTCTCCTCACACAACCTGCATGTGAATGCTGGCCGTTGTTATAGAGTCAGCTCTCATTTGTGTCTGACCGCCCACTCCAGGAGAAACGCTGAGGTGGATTATCAAACATGAGGTGAGGAGCATGAATCATCATCATTCACCACCCGCTCTGCTCCAGAGGAAAGAACTGAACAGCTTTTATGCGTATTGCATTTCTATATTAATATATAATGTTTTGACATGTCATTATAGCGACTTCAGGCTGGCATTTGGTCCAGTGTGATTACTCACTTGTTCAGTGTACGGCCACTATTCTTTGCACTTTCAGTTTTGCTCTTTTGTTACTCACCCTCAAGCAATCCAAGATGTACAGTAGATGAGTTTGTTTCTTCATGGGAAGAGATTTGGAGAAATGGAGCATTACATCACTTGCTCACCAATAGACCCTCTGCAGTGAATGGTCCATCAATTAACATTAAAAATGTCGCAAAAGCTGTGTGACATTTTTAATTTTAAAGAGTCCTGTCTGAATCCATAATCCATAATAACGCTTTCTACAGTGAAAAAGTCCAGCCCCTGTTGTCCTCTCACAGCAAAATCCAGCCCCATAATTGTTTTTGCTTGTAAACAGTGCTTGATCTGTGCATATTTCTTTCCCGAGATGACTTTTTTCACTGGAAGAAGCAATTATGGATTCGTTATGGCTCATATTTTTGTTAAAAACGTCTTAATGATGGATTTGCTTTTTACAAACATGCAGCTTTTGGCTTCACAAGACAATTGATGGACTGGAGTGGTGTGGATTACTTGTGGATTATTGTACTGTTTTTATCAGCAGTTTGGACTGTTTGCATTCTCATTGCACCGATTTACTGCAGAGGATCCATTGATGAGCAAGTGATGTAAATCTATGCCGATTAAAAAACAAACTCATGAACATCTTAGATTTAAAACTGAACAATCACTTTAATCTAGCTTGTGCAGTTGTACACGGAACTTGCTGCTTTGGGAAGTGGTGCGGGAGGACTGAAGCACCGTCTAAGCTGTTCGCCAATTGCAACGCAGTGGGACTGTTAACCAATCACAACACATTTCGTTTTAGGGAAGGCGTACATTCATTAAACCCGGAACTAATCAAGCCATTTGTGCCAGCCTGGGGAGAAAGCTATTGTAATAATGCAAATCATGTGAAAAATAATGCGTTTTGAACCACCAAGCATGAGAGCATGTTCTAGTGCACCCCCAAAACAAAATAAAGACTTACTTTAAGCCAGTGTGCATCTTTTCTAACTGATGGTTTTAACTTGATTCTAAACTGATAATTGCAAAATCGTCTGCAAAAACTCACAGGTGATTGTTACATCTGGAAATAAAACTGCATTTCACATTCAACACGCGTCTTTAAGTACATCACTCCGATCTCAAGCTTGACACTCGGGTAAAGCTATACAATTTCCTTGTAACTGCTGGCTGAAGTGGATTCATTTCTGGATCTCTTGACTTGGGCCGAGGTCACGATACCACTCTGGATAGAGGCTCCCTGTGTTTTACCCTCTTCAGCATCGGTGACATGAGGGACTTTAAAGAGCTTTTCCTTCCTCTGCCATTTCTCCACACTCTCAGTAATAGAGGTGAAGTGAACGCTTAAAAGGATTAGGCAGCAATTGCTGCAAATGCCCTAAAAGTGTCGCGCTGATTGTTTTAGGACACGCTGTGTTTTTATAAGACAGACCCCATTCAATGCATGGCAAGATTACAAATGATGTCAGTGCCTTTACAAATGCTCTCGCCATACCACAAATCTATAATGGCCACCCAGATTCAAAATCCATCACAGGTGATGGTAAAAAAAGAGAAGTCTTTTCACTCTTCTCAGCTATTTGCTGCAAAATTACAATCATATGAATGCTTGATCTGAGAAAGATATGTGACGTTAATATGCAGGTAGTGCCCCCCCCCACCCCCACCCCTTTCAAACACTGATCAAAGAAAGACATGACAAATAAAAAGAAATACTTTGAGGATGATAAACATTCCTTTCATCATCTGGATGTTCTACTTTGAAAGTAAGCCATAGACTGTGCTCTAAACAAAAAATAATTAAAAAACAAAAAGAGAGAGAACGTAATTATAAAAACATTCAGCATAAACAAACTGACATGCAAAGGGCAAATCACTAGCATGCAAGCAAAAAGGGAAAGAGATTAACAATAAATATTATAGCAGTAAAATGGCTCAGTCATTAATTGGAAAAAATGGAACTGAACTTTATTTTCAAACACAGAAATGTCATGTTATCTTGTTAAGACATCAAAAATCACTGAAAATACCAGCTTGAGCTCCTCTCAGGTCATAAGGTCTGTATTCAACCTGTATCACTTCTTATCTGTACTTAGCATGCATAAATCAATTTTCCAACCTGAGACAAACCCAATCAAATAAGAATCTGAATGCAAAAGCAGCAACATCTGTCATGAGTCTGGGCTGCAGCTTTTCCCTCAGCCACCTGAGGTCGCTGTTTCCCCTTCCCTTGCACTGCACTTCCCTGATTGTATACACCTGTCTTGATTATGTCACCTGTTTCTCCCACAGCTGTTCACTATTACCACAGTCTTTATAATCTCCATTCTCCCACCACTCTTGTGAGTCTGCATTGTTTCTTGTCTTTAGTTTTCATGTGTATCCTGCTCCTGTCGAGACCCTGTTGTGTGTGCCGTGTTGGCCTTTTGATTTGTTTGTTTATTTTTATTTATTAAATTCACCTTCCCTGCAATCTTGGATCCAGACCTCATCTCTCACCCGTGACAACATCTGCACAGTCTGCAGCCCTCCCATACATTACCTCTGTACTCTATGTAAGATATACTCTTGAAAATAAAGCTGCTTCACAATGCCACAGAAGAACCTTTTTGTCTAAATGGTTCCATAAAGAACCTTTAATGTCTGAAGAACCTTCCTGTTTCACAAAAGGTTCTTCGTGGCAAAAGAAGGTTCTTCAGATTATGAAAAGGTAAGAAAGAGATTGACTGAATGGTTCTTTGTGGAACCAAAAATGGTTCTTCTATGGCATTTTTTTAAGAGTGTGCAAAAACAGATTAGCAAAAAAGGGGGATCAAATTTGATATGTATTTATTTTATATCTATATATAAAAAAAAAATTGTGCTCCATTCGGCAAGAGCCCATTTATTAAAAAATGGGTTTATGGTCTTGATTAAATCCAACACAATGTCAACAGAGTTGGTCAAAGAAGACACATTTAAGACAGACAATATTAGGGCCCTCAAATAAAGACTTTTTGACTAGTAGTCGACTATATGTACAATTAGTAAACTGATCGCACATTTATTCAAAAGCCTTTAGAAGATATCGCTGAATATTTATTTTACCATAGTAAAAGTACATTTCTGGCTGAAGTAAACTAAACTTTTCATTTCAGTTTTTAGTATTCATTTAAAATTAGACAAATCTGCTATTTTTTAATCTCCAATTTGTTATTTATCAGTTTAGATAGTTTATTAATGCTTCGCAAACCAGCAGAAGACACTAACCTGTATTATATTCCAGTCGCGCAGATGGGGAACATTGTAACACTGTGTGACAATATGCCCCGCTGTTATTAAACTATGCTACTCTATGACATTAGCGATGCAATTTACACTATTTGCTTCTAAGGATTTTGATAAGAAACCACAAGAAGCAGGTGAATAAAGGCTGACAATCAATGTTTAATGTTCAGAAGCTATTATTTCAAGAAATGTGAAGCATTTTTGCTGGTTTATGTGTGTGGTGTTCTATGAGAGCTGTGTGTGGAGGGAGGGGAGTGTTTTTCTGAATGTCTAAATGTGTTTCATTTATTTGTCTACATTGTTTTGAACTACTGTACAGCTGTGTGTTGCGATCAGGGCTGTTCCAAGCATTGCTGCGATGTGTTCATTGTCAAACTCCAAAATTTGATTATTTTTATTAAAAAAAAAAAAAAAAAAAAAAAAAAACATCATTACTTCATTTGAAAAAGTTAACACATGTATTTTACTGACAACATATTTTAGTTTGTTGTGTATATTTTTTTCATTCGATCAGATAACATTTTAAGCTGTCTTATGGTCGTGTTACAATGTACCCCACCTACGGGGCATGTTGTCACGTTTCGCTTCCTTTCTTTTGAGGTAAATAACAAAAAACGTATACACTGTAAATATGAAACAAAGCGATACATTTGTACTAGACAAGTGTGAAAATAATGTGAATTAAAATTGAACCCCAAGTGGAT
Organism: Garra rufa; assembly: GCF_049309525.1. NCBI lineage: Eukaryota > Metazoa > Chordata > Actinopteri > Cypriniformes > Cyprinidae > Garra > Garra rufa. The sequence continues at coordinate 9,350 of NW_027394340.1, read as the reverse complement.
TTACATAAACCGCAAAATTCAAAAAGCGTTAGGTTGTGCCCCGCTCTTCCCTACTATACTATTTACTAAACTATACAGTCAGAACCAAACCAAGGTCACAAACACTGGTGCCCTGGAGTACTGTCTTCTGTCGCTCTCTCTGTACTTTGCTAAGTCTGTTGACATGCACGAATTTTGAATCCAATTTGATTTCACATTCTGAAGGTTTAAAATCCTAACTTTGCAATCTGACTCACACTGAGCTGTTTACATGATGGATTTTCAATTCAATTACTTACAAATTATTTAGTGCATGCAAACATAATTAACAGTAGACAAATGATTGTACGCCAACCATCAAGGTTATGGTTATTGACTACGACACCATTGTAATCAGCTTCATCATAACAAGTAATCTCGTTGAACTTGATTAGATGGTTCAGGTGTGTTTAATTAGGATTGAAGCTAAACTTTGCAGGATAGTAGCTCTTCAGGAGCAGGAAGAGAGTCTCCTGGGGGGTGTTCCATAAACCAAGTTTACCAAATAAGTCAGGCTTATTTCAGTTAGTCTGACTTATTGTCACTTGATTTGGCTCAAAATAAGTCAGACTAACTGAAATAAGCCTGATTTATTTGGTAAACTTGGTTTATGGAACACCCCCCTCATCTATAGTGATGACTGTGATGAAGTCTGCATGACTGACTGGTGTTTTTGTAGAAGACAGACTGCGGAAGAGCCAACCTCATCCCTCCCAAAGGGAATAAGTCTTTCAAGAACATCATAACCTCAAACGAGAGAACGGCATCACTGCCATGATCAGGAAAGCCAGACAGAGAAAGTTCTTTGTGAGGCAGCTAAAAACGCTCCATCATCCTGCTTCACTTTTACAGATCCATCATGGAGTGCCTCATTCATCACAGTCTGGTTTCCTCCTGCTCCAGGACCAGCGTACAGCAGCTGTCACCTACCATCACCCTGAGAGGCTCAAACAGGCCTTATGAGATTACCTTGGACTCGTCATATCCTTGGCATTATCTCTTCATCTGACTCTCCAATGGTAAATGATGGAAGTCTATGTGCACAAGGACATACTGTCATCAGGACAGATTCCTACCTCGAAGCCCTTTAGGTAATGTCAGGTCAGGGCAAACCGGGATGAAGCACCTCGCTTCTTTTTTATAAGCATGTTGTCATGAAACGTGAGCACCAATCATTTTTAAGCCAAATCTGGTACTTAACAGTCTTGTTTCATTACAAAAGAGCGATTAGGGCATTCTTCAAAATTTGCCCTTTTCTGTTCTCCAGAAGAAATGTCTTTGTAACGAGCTGAGCGTTAATGAAAGATAGGAGCATTTTCATTTTGAATTGAACCATTCTTTTAAAGCACTGCAGCTGATCGGACTGCAAGATCACTGTCAGACTTTTGTTCCTAATAAATGTGTGAGTGATCAAGGCCCATCGTGCTGTGTATGATTGATTCATCCATCAGCTCAGAGCGCTGTGAGCCCATCAATTTCCTTGCTTTATGAGCAGATCTCATCCCAAAAAAAGCCATTAACCGCATTTCCTTGTACTCATTTCCTTCCTTTTAATCTGCACATGTAACACGAGACAAACTTATCTGCCTGAAATGAGATGTATTTGCCAGAATGCTGTTCTCCAGGAATGAGAGCTTGTGTGCCAGGGTGCCAGGGAGACTCAACAACCTTCACATGTGCTTAGGTTCAGACAGTTTGATCACAGTCTGTGGTTATGAAAGCGATGTTAGATGATGTGTGGGAGCTCACCATGCAGCCGGTGGAGTCCATCCTTCTGTCTGAGACACATTTGAAGTTTTTCCTGCATCCACCGTTGTCTTTAGAGCAATCCCTCACTGGACCAAACGAAGCGAGCAGATCGTCCACCGTCTCAAAATATGTGGACATGATGGCCTCCTCTCTAAAAGGCAAACACAGCAGATAAACACAAATAAATATCAATAACACAAAATAGGTAAGAGGTAATGTTAAAAAATAAATAAATATATAACATAAGAATATTTACAATTTTTAATTTTTTTTTCTGCTCACCAAGGCTGATCAACATGACCCCCCAAAAAATAAATATTATTGCTGCACAAGAAACATTTATGATTATTCTCAATGTTAAAAATCAGTTGTGCTAATTAATCATTTTGTGCAGTGTTTGTTAAAAAGAAATTCAAAAGAACAGCATCCATTTGACATAAAATTCTTGTGTAACATTATAAAAGAATTTACTGTCACTTTTGATCAATTTAATGTCTCCCTGCTGAATAAAAAATCTTCATTCATTTCTTAAAAAAAGAATATATATTTCTGAAGAATCATGTGGCACTGGAGGCTGGAGTAATGATGCTGAAAATTCAGCTTTGATCACAGCAATAAATTACATTTTACAATATATTCATATAGAAAATTAACTACTTAAAGAAATGCCTTTGCAAAAAAAAAAAAAAAAATCTTGTTTCCTAACTCAGGATTATTTCTATAGCGCTTTGACTAACACAGATCCTTTCACAGCAACTTCTCATATTGAATTTTGATATTATAATATATATGAATTACTGTCGTACATTAAATGACACATGTATGAGTGTGTTCTCAGACATTAAAAAGAAGGACTATACTTTTGCAGTTTGAACCTATACATACTAATTCGATCATGTAGAATATGCAGTGCTAAAATAACTGAATTCAACATGAGGACAAAATGAGCAGCACCTCCTCTGTCCTCTGCACAACAGCGTTTACTCTGAGAGCAGGGCACATTTGAAACAGGTGTTTGTTTTGTGGCCGAGCCAAACATATAATCTGTCACTATCCGTCATTATTTTTCCAATGAGGATGGAGCTGAAAGCACAAGGTCACAGAAATATTGTGTGTTTTTCTGTTGCCATGACATCTGGCAAACATCTGCGGTGATCCATTGGGTGGGTGAACAACATACACTATATAAAGGAAAATTTCTTCTTATTAGACAAACTCTATTTTGAACTATTGAATGTGGAAGAAAGTGAACGTAGAAAACAAAACAGATGCAGGCATCTGCAAATGTTATTTTACTTACTACTGCTTATTTAATTGGTAACACTTGCAACTGCATTTACAGTTAAAATAATAGAACAAAATGTGTATGCAATAATTTTCTAATTAGATACAAATATTTTGGCACTATTTTACCTTATAGATCTACTTTACTTTGTGGGGAAAACATTTTTTAGTCTCTTGGTATATTTGCACACACATTGCAATAGGATAATACAACAAATTGGTTGAGTGAATGTTTCAGTGTCTCACTTATCACCCACTTTCATAAAAGGCGAATATGAATCTTTACTGAACAAAAAAAGTCATTGCAATGATTAAAAAAAACCCACCATTATGCAACAATGATGCAATTATGCAATAATAAGAGCAGAAAATCACTCAACAAATCTCAGTAATGCTAATTAGTTTTGATTGTTTTTAGCCATTTCAAATGAAATTCACATTGTTTTAATTGCACAAGTGCAATCTACTTGCAATCAAAGTGCAATTCTCTTTAATGAAATGGTTAGACTTATTGTGAGGACAATAATAAACATAATTACACTATTTTATAAACCCTTTTAAAGTTGTTAAGCACTTGTTGTAATTAAAAGTGTAACGTATGCTTGAAAGGCATATATTTATTCTATTTACCATCCAGTTTAGATACATATGAGTTTCAAGGTTTTCACATTTCCACTGATGTTTGGTTTATGACTTGGATCATCAGCTATCCAGAAGATACAAATAAAACACAATTTGCCAACCAACTGTTGTGAGACGTCTGTGCTGCTGTTGTTAAATATTCCAAGATGTGACTCATTTGTGTCCTTGAATTAGTTTCATTCAAAAACTTGCAAGTAAACAAAGCAGACTGGATGCTCTTTGGATGAATGCATGTCCAGATACACATTCACAGCGAGTGCTCTTCATTTCAAAAGCACCTCAAGCAAAGTAATATTTCATACATTCGTTATTACTGACATTATTTCTGTGCAGTTAGATGAAGACACAGTAATATAAGAAGCAAAGAAATGAATGCAATCATGAAACATAAATGTCTGCTGATCAGACAAATGTGAATAATAAAAGATCTGCTTCCTGCGCCGGCCAATACATCTGCTGATTCTCTGCTCACAGAGGATTCATGCGATAAACAACATGAACGGAGTCAAATTAGTCTCAGCGGAAAAATAAAAACAGAACAGTTGTTGAATGTTTTCTATGTCAGTCACAACCACAGAAAGATGCAAATTGGAACAGACTTGTAAACAGCCAAAAGTCTGGCTTGTGATGCTGGAGAGAAACAGTAAAACAAAACTCAAAAAGAGATAACAAGAGAGAGAGATCTAAAGGCCAAATGTACTCTCATAACAAATAATGTATTATAGTAATCTAATCTAAGGAGGATCACATTTTGGAATAGTAATTAAAAAAGTTGTCAAGTGAGATGATTTAAAATCCTCACTGTTATGCAACAATATGCATTAATTTTAAGCAATTATCTGAAAATATATATGCTTCTCCAGACTCCAGTTACATGCAAAAATGGGAGCAGGGAAAAATACATATATCATTTAATTAAAACTTGCACCTTCATTTTCAGACTTGCAAAAACTACTTTGTTTTAATTTGATGAAAACATCTATAATTATGAAAAAAAAAATCTTGCTGGAGTTTCTTGTAGACATCAGTGATGGGAATAATTGCGTTATAAACAAATGGCATTACTAATGGCATTACTTTTTTCAGTAACAAGTAATCAAACAAATTACTGCTACCATTACTGACAATAAAATGCTACTATTACTATCATTTTCGCATTGAATTCTTCTTCTGAGGTAAATTCTAGCTTATTCCTCTCAGCACGTCTGTACATGTGATTTCTTGAGCAGGAGGACCTTGTGGGCACTGCAATATTTCAGTCCTTCACGGCGTAGTGTGTTACCAATTGTTTTCTTGGTGACTATGGTCCCAGCTGCCTTGAGATCACTGACATGATCCTCCTGTGTAGTTCTGGGGCTGATTTCTCACCGTTCTCATGATCATTGAAACTCCACGAGGTGAGATCTTACATGGAGCTCCAGACCGAGGGAGACTGACAGTTATTTTTGTGTTTCTTCCATTTGCGAATAATCGCACCAACTGTTGTCACCTTCTCACCAAGCTGCTTGGCGATGGTCTTGTAGCCCATTCCAGCCTTGTGTAGGTCTACAATCTTGTCTCTGACATCCTTGGACAGCTCTTTGGTCTTGGTCATGGTGGAGAGTTTGGAATCTGGTGACTGATTGCTTCTGTGGACAGGTGTCTTTTATACAGTTAACAAATTGAGATTAGGAGCATTCCCATTAAGAGAGTGCTTCTAATCTTAGCTTGTCACCTGTATAAAAGACACCTGGGAGCGAGAATCTTGCTGACTGATAGGGGGTCAAATACTTATTTTACTCATTAAAATGCAAATCAATTTATAACTTCTTTGAAATGTGTTTTTTCTGGATTTTTTGTTATTCTGTCTCTCACTGTTAAAATAATGATCAAATATTTTTTTGCTTTATTTTGGTTTTAGGGTCAAATCAGTGTGACCTGGATATGCTTTTATGCGATTCTTTGACAATTGATGTTACTGTAGGTCATATGTGTGTTCACGTGTCTTCAGCCGGCCACAGGGGCATGTGTGCGTACATAATAAGCACGTTTCTGGCCTGCTCTGTAGAGCAGGTGGACGTCTGCAGCCGTGACAGTCGCTGGGGTGATTATTAGCGGCCCTCACAGGCCAAAGCGTCCAAACTTCCCCTAACAAGATGGAACATGATTTCCCATGGCAAGGGCGCTGGCATTGCCCACAGCCTGCCTGCTCGCATTACATGTCAGCCTAACAAGCTCTGCAGACAAACACACAGCGGCATTACAGCTGCAGCCGCGGCTGACACCAGCATTAACAAGCAATTACAGTTCATTCAAAACACATCTTCTGTGAAATACAATAAGGGTCCATGAATGATATAATGACTGTATAATGCATTGCGGCTAATCACTATAACATTTGATATGAACTATCTACAAGGGTGAATCTCACAAAATATGAAATAGAATAAAATAGAAACCTTTTCAGAAAAAAAAAATTGTTTTGAATTGTGAGATAAAAAGTTGCGATAACCTTTATATGTGACCCTGGACTACAAAACCAGTCTTAAGTAGCACGGGTATATTAGTAGCAATAGTCGTTGTATGGGTCAAAATTATCGATTTTTCTTTTATGCCAAAAATCAATAGGATATTAAGTAAATATCAAGTACCATGAAGATATTGTGTACATTTTGTACTGTAAATATACCAAAACTTAATTAGTGATATGCACTGATGCATTAATTTTGATTAGTAATATACATTGCTAAAAACTTAATTTGGAAAACTTTAAAGGCGATTTTCTCAATATTTCTTTGTACCTTCAGATTCCAGATTTCCAAATAGCTGTATCTCGGCCTAATATTGTCTTAACAAACCATACATCAATGGAAAGCTTATTTATTAAGTTTTCAAATGATGTATACATCTATAACATTGACCCTTATGACCTTTTTTGTGGTTCAGGGTCACATATGTGTATGCGTTGTTTATACATATGTGACCCTGGACCACAAAACCAGTCATAAGGTTAAATTTGACTGATTTAAATCATATCAAAGCTCAATAAATAAGCTTTCTATTGATGTATAGTTTGTTAGGATAGGACAATATTTGGCCGAGATACAACTATTTGAAAATCTGGAATCTAAGGGTGCAAAAAAATCAAAATACTGAGAAAATCACCTTTAAAGTTCTCCAAATTCAGTTCTTAACAATGCATATTACTAATCAAAAATTACATTTAATAGGTTTACAGTAGGAATTTTACAAAAAATCTTAATGTAACATGATCTTTACTTAATTTCCTAATGATTTTTGTCATAAAAGAAAAATCAATAATTTTGACCCATACAATGTATTTTTGGCTATTGCTACAAATATACCCCAGCGTCTTAAGATTTTTTTTTTTTTTTTGTGGTCCAGGGTCACATATTTTATATTACTGTTCTTTTTTCTATTTGAGCATTTGCAAACTCTTAATTAATATTACTAAAAAAATGTATTTGATACCAATTATTATTTAAAGCATTATTTATTATTTTCTACATATTATATTTCTTACTGTAAAATGTTTTTATAAAGTTGTAGTGGCTTTAATTCTTGCAGATCAATTTTTTTTACAGTAATGAGTGTCTAAGTACAGTGCTATTTTAGTATTGCATAACTATAGTTTTTGTTAATATTTGGGATTCGATTTTATTTTTATATTTACTGCTTTCATGTTAATTTTAATTAAAGTTTTAGTATTTTTTTGTCATGTTTTTGTTTTTAAATATGTTTATAAAGTGTTTTATACCTTTTTATTTTAGTTTTGTTTAGCACATTTTAATACATCAAGTTAAACTTAATGAAATTTATACATTTTGCTTTATTATTATTATTATTAATTATTCTATTTAGGGTTATAATAGTTTTAGTTAATTAAAACAAAATAATAATAATCATTATCATCATAAACAAAACAAAACAAAAAAGGCTGAATAAATACAGTAATGAACGTTTGGAGGGATAATGTGCTTTGCCATGAAATTAATGTCTTACTTTTTGTTTGTGTTAGTTTTTCCCTTTGACTTTAGGGTAAAATTATAGGGTGAAACTTGGACATGTTTTTTATGAGATTCACTGGCAAATTATATTACTGTAGATGATCACATAATAATGATAATAATAATAATGAGAATATTTTTTTTTGTCCCAAACTCCAGCAGATGATATATTTCATATGCTAGGCATTTCTGCTGCTGGGAGCTAATTACAAGTTTTCAGTGAGATCTAAAGTTGATGAGCCGTCTGTACAGGAGTGGATATGAAACAGGTGAAATATTATTATCGGGATAATTCTTTTGAAATTTTGCTGATTCAATCAGGGGCCGCAGTGGCTAGATGAAAGCTATTTGTCTTGTGATGCATAGGAGGATGATACTGCCGTGGCATTTCATAACTGTGCCCGCTATTGACAATTTTAATCCTTCTCACCCGCCCCGTTCCTGTGATGTCTTAATTGAATTCGTCTATGACAGCTGGTGAGCGGCAACATCGTAACAGTTCAGATTGCATTCTAACGCACGCACATGCAAACAAACACCTGCCGAGAGACCTGTAGAAATGAAAGAATTGCTTTTTCCCGTCATCTGGACCTCAGGAGAAATGTGAGCTTTATGTGAGTGGGTTGAAAGGGGTGATGGATGACTGTAAGCCCGTACCGCGTGCGGAGAGCGGAGCTCTGCAGAGCCGTTTTGTAATTAATGTGAAGTCTGAATTATTGATGGATGCCGGCGGGGCAGAGCTGCAGCCCCTCCCCAAAAGGTGGGCGGCTGAGAGTGACACGGGTCAAGGGTCACGTACATCCAGCTAGTGTTTCACCTACCTAAACCTCACATCAGTATGTCTGGCCAAACATAAACCACCAGTGCACTGCAATGGTAGTGGTGAGAATGTCAAAACGTTGAGACATGCAAAAAAATCATGAGGCCATAAGGTGAAGACATTTATCAGAGATGTTTCAAAATCTGTTAATAGATTTTTAGGGGGATTTAGTCCTTAGATCACATTAAAAAATGTTCAATATTGTTATATCGAACTCAAGTGGCAGCTGCAAACCGTTTTTTGCATAGGCAGAGACAGTGAAAAAAAAATTAAAGAATAAATAAATGAATAATAATATAATAAATGAATGAAAAAAAAAATAAACTATATATATGGCCGTCCGTCACTTTGACAGATTACACAGAGGGTGATCTAGTGTAATTATTATCTGTAATTCCCACCCCTGTCCAGTTGGTGGCGAGTGCGCTCCAGTGTGGCAACAGAGCACTTGTTCCAGAACTAAAACTAAACTGTTACTAATCTTTTGCCTTTTGCTATTCGTTTGATTAAGCACAGGCGCAGTAGAACTAAGAAGCTACAACGATCTATCATGTCACATTAAAGAGCGCCAAAACGGTATTTATTGCTTGAATTTCCTAATGAAACTGAATTTGAAATTTGAGACTTTGTTTCATTGCGATTTATTGGATGAGAGGCGCACTATGTCCTTGTTAGTCATCGACTGAAAACAGCATAGACCAAAAGATAGACTGGGATTTACTGATCAATATATATATTAAAATGTCACTGCGGGGTGTGGTGTTGAACATGAAAAGTTAAGCAGTCCCATTTGTTCTCTTCAACATATTAAAAATATTTAAAATAAAAAC
>NW_027394339.1:34313-69623 GCF_049309525.1 Garra rufa | reverse complement strand
TGTGCAGGAGTGTTTGATTAGGGTTAAAACAAAACTCTGCAGGGCTGTGTCTTTCCAGGACTGACTTTCGCCACCCCTGCATTAGTAAATGCAGAAATTAACATTAACTAAGCATTAATAAATGCTGTAGAAATATTGTTCATTCTTATTTCATGTTAACTAATGTAGTTAACTGTTAACTAATGAACCTTATTGTAAAGTGTAACCATTAATTCATTAGCTGGAACAAATGATCTGCTATAAACAGTTAAAAAAAACAGTTGTTTTTCCTGAAACAAAATTGTAAAACAAAGGAAAAGAAAGGTTGACAGTTTGACAGCTTGTTCTTATGCTGTTTCTACACAGAAAAAATTTAGAGTTGTAAAATGTTACAGGTGCCACGAACATCGCCATGTTCTATTGCAAATGCCACTCACACAGAGTGAAATTAATTTAGATAGCAAACACTTAGTTACTATTTACGCAGAGAAAACACAGAGCTAATTATATCTCTATTATATCATGTCAATCAGTGCAGTGGATTTACAACTGCTACAAATGATTCTAAATTGCCCATTTGTGTTAAAAGCAGTGCCAAAAGAGGAAGGCCTTATTGAATATCTTAATTAAAGAGTCATTATACACCTGCTGAAATCTCCTTTTTCTGCTGCTTGCCAATTAGAACTTCAGCAAAGTGACTAAGCTCCAACGCACCAGGCCATCTGACTAAACTCACAGATGCGACGTTCAGTAATGAGGACAACCCCGCAAATGACAACTTAAATGCTTCATTCTTCGTATGGCACAGAATCATTTATAGACCGTCTCGCCCGGAGAGAGGGGAAGTAACCTCTAGAAATTAAAGCCGCCCTGAACGTGGATCTGTATTTGTGTGGAGAGGCACTTGAGGAAAAAAGTGAGCTGACATTTATGAGGTCCTAATTAAAGACAGGCCTTTTAATACTTGCAAAATATGACCTTTGCTGTCCTGAACCTTTAGAATATAGCTTCAAAACTGGAGACTGAGAACTACACTGAGGAAAAACAAAAAACAAAAAAAACAAATGTGTCTCAAATGTGCATGCACTCCCATTCAGGCAGAAAAGCATACAAAGAAATGTTACTCTCAGCTTTCAGATGCTTAAAGAAGAGAGGAAACTGATCCAAAATGGGAAGACAGGTGTCTAGACAGCTGCCTACACAGAAATCAACAGAAAAGCACCCATATAGAAATAAATATAGGCAGTTACCGAATTTGACGGATAGAAAGATGAATAGATGGATGGCTCGGTGAATGCATGATGGACAGGCAAGCGGTGAGAATTGTGTGAAAGAGATGGGCAGGAGAGGGAGGAGTAGAGAAATCCAGACAGACAGATCCAGCTCATACATCCATGTGAAAGAGGATCTCATGGGCTTGTTACTATGTTGGAAGCTTTAAATCGTTGCATATGAAATGCACTTGATTAAAGATTCATGGGATGCCTTTAAGAACCTCAACAGAAGCATGTAGGATTGTGTACGACATTCAGTTTGACTGTTTGTGTTCTTGAGGTGGTTTGTTGTGGATTATGAAGTTTTCAGTCGTACTTGAATTCATGGAATTAATCTTTGAAGTCGATGACGTTTTCAAATTAAGAAGGGACTTTTTCAGGTTCTGAGAAAAACAAACCACCTAAGAAAAGACAAGAAAAGGACATTTGTGACAAAAGAATCCAGACTAAGGGATTTGAAAAAGCTAAAAACGTACCATGAGCTTACAGCAGAAAACTGCGGCATAGTCACCCCTGTCATGAGAACGGAGTGAATGTGTTAGAATCTGAAACTGCTAAGGGCGTAATTCTAAAGTCAAATTCGAACAGGACTCATCTGCTACTGTTCTACTCTTCCATCTGCCACGTCTCAGGAATTTTACAGAGGTTGTAAAAGAAAAACTAAGCAAATTACTACAGTTTTTCAGCTAACTCAGTGGTCGTCTGAGAAATGTTATCCCAACACTTCTGCTTATGTGCTTTTTATTTACCTGATCGGTACATGCTGTACTAACAGAGGCCTTAAAGGGGTCATCGGGCCAAAACTAACTTTTACATGTTGTTTGAACATTAATGTGGGTTGGTAGTTTGTGTACACAACCACCCTACAATGATAAAAATCCACCCAGTGGTATTTTTTTAATCTTTAAAAGTAATATCCCCTTTTCAAAATCAGTTCATTCTTAGCTTTCTGTCGTTGTGATGAAACACATTTGATTGACATTAGCATCTTACCTTAGACCCGCCCTCACCGAGCTGAAACAGTCCGAATACAACTGCCATTGTGTGACTCAGGTGCAGAGGAAGACTCTAATTGAGTGTTCTGTGCAATAATGAACATAGCAGTAGTCATTTACTACCGACATCTGAGCCGCTGAAGACGCAGAGGTTTAACGTTACTTTCGTTTTTAAATAAAAGCGCTAATCCCTATTTACATATGCATCTATCTTCATGATGCAGCTTCACCCACAGCAAAAGTAAGTATACGGGTTTTTTTTATGCATCTTTGCAAATGGCCTTTCTTAATAATGTGTTTGTTGGCAAGTTTCGCCAATAAACGTGACTAAATGCAGCTAAAGTAATTATGTTAAAGTAAACATAATCCCAGAGAGGGGCGGGGCGAGCAGAGCTCGTGGCATTTAAAGGGGCCATGTCTTAAAATGAGCTGAAATTTGCAGAGCTGATTTTGACAAGGTAAAAGGGTGTTTTTTTTTTTACACTACTATTGATAATTTTTAACCAAAGTATATTAGAGACTTTTCATTAAGACTCTAAAGAATCATATGAACTTGTGGAACATGGGCATCCGATCACCCCTTTAACAGGAAAATGGTGATGCTACATAAAATAACACATTTTTTTTCCAATGCTTCCATAATTTGGCATTGTGTTTGATCATGTTTTGGGCTCAAACACAAAGTTTAGAGAACACAAATGTTTTGCAGCTAATACTTTAGGATAGTGTGCAATTCTCACTATTAACTGGTTACTTTTTATCATGCATATTACTAGCATATTGGCTGTTTATTAATGTGTGTAAAGCACATTCTGGATGACCAAATTCTATATCCGTAATCCCACCCAATACCTCAATTTAACAACTACCTTGTTACTGTTAATGAGTAGTAATTAGCAGTTTATTGAGGTAAAAGTCATAGTCAATAGTTAACACAGAGAACTTAAAGTGTGAACGTTATCTATTTGATCATTTATATTATTAATTTCAGTGGGGACCAGCTACAGGTATGGGACAACATGTAAGTAAGTAAATAATGACAATTATATTTTTTGGGGTGAACTATCCCTTTAATGACAAGCGGCAGCATGTTTTGTACAATTAGTCTGCTGTCCCTTTAAGAGTTGCACACACCTAATATACCGGCACGTGTCCAATTTTATCTTAATTGTTTACTTTCACTTTAGACATAAGCAACTGTGTTTATATGTAAACCTTGTGTGTTTTGACAGTATTAGCGCAATCAGACGTGATACATAACTTCAGTAATATACGTACACTACATTTAGTAATTTACTTAATTACATAAGTTCAGTAATTAGGCGTTATTTGACAGGCTTTTAGAGGTCGGCGAACAGTACGCAAATTAAATGTTTAACAGACAAGACTTTAAAGCAAATAATGTACTTTTGTGATTGTGGAAAAAGTGCAGTGTTCTGTGAGTGTAACTCTACTGCTGATTTAACACTGATGTGACTGTATGTTGCATTGTACAGTATATTGAGACGGAGGTGCCAGAGATGATAGAATAACACAATACTACGGTATTTCTCCAAAAGCAGTTTGTGGAGACATTTTTATTGCCCACCTTTCTGCACGGTTCAGTTCCAACCTAATGCGAACAAACCTTAACTAGATCTTCAGAAACACTAGACAGCTGCAGACAGGTGTGTTGGAGAGAGGTTGGAACTGAACTTTGCAGGAAGGTAGTTTACCCAAAACTAGATCGGTCAACCGGATTGTGTTCTATTAAATAATTAGTTGTTTTGAAGGGATGGGCAACTTCAGTACTGGAGGGCCACTGTCCTACAGATTTTAACTCTGACTTTAATCAAACACACCTGCCTGTAATTTTCAAACATTCCTAAAGACTTTGGCTAGAATTTTCAGGTTTGTTTGATCTAAACTCTGCAGGACACTGGGACTCCAGTACCAGCTGCCTATCCTTGTTGGTCTGTGTAGGACAGATCATACTTTTTTCTTGCAGAAAATAATCTTTAATGTTGGGTTTAATAATGGTGGTTGAAGGTGCAATTTAACATTTTGGTCCAAAATCTCTCATTAATGTTTAGCTGGTTTAAGATCTGGCGACTGCAAATGCCATATCCTATCATTCACTTAATTTTCATACTCATCAAACTATTCAGTGAACCCCTGTGCCCTATGGATGAGGGCACTGTTCAATGCATCATCATAGGATAAAGATGATTACTCAGAACAGCTTTGCATTGATTGGGACAAGTGGACCCAAACCATGCCAGCAAAATGCCAGCCACAGCATAACAGATCCACTGGACCTCCAGAAGTTAACCTTCATGTCACCCTTATGTACATTATTGTAACTCAACCTCTTTTATTTCAAAAGCTCAAAGAAAATTGGATTTGTTTATTACATGACCACTTTAAAACCATACAACTGGTTTCAAAATAGATTTGAATAAATAACAAATACGCACAGAGCTCAGGAGACATAGATCAGAGATCTAAATCGCTCAATGACTTGGTAAAAGGTTAAGAATTTGAAATATGCAGTCCACCTAAATGATGAACAACTGAAACCTTTTCAGTCATTGCAAACTGCCCTTTACACCTCCATAGAAAATCAAATAGCCCAACAAACTGAGCTGAAAGGTCTCATCGAAGCAGATGCTGGCTGATTGAAGCAACAAGCATCTCAACTGACTTCAGACACACTTTTTTCATTTTTTCAAAGCAACTATAATTTATTTAGATTTGACAGATCAATTTCCACCTCATTTACTAAATAATGTTGTGTCAATCGTGATGCAACCTTCTGGTGTTATGAAAGCCTTTGAAATTTACTTTAGTTATTGTTACTTTAGTTAGTTATTACACTAATAATCTGTTATGAACAGGACAAATAAAGAGTCATGCCTGTTAGTAAATACATTTAGTTCATCCAAAAACACTGGAATTGTAAATAGCCAAAGTGTCTGTACAATAATCTGGAAATATACATATGAAGGCTATGTAACATTTTAGCAGCCATTGATCCATGTCTTCAATGTCAAATGAACCTCAAAAGTCTTTCACCTTTCACTTTTGATCAATTTAATGCTTCTGTGCTGAATAAAGTATTCATTTCTTTCAACATGGACTATGTATAAACTGACATCTTTGGATGTTACATCACGTCTCCCTGATACTTACAGTATCTTACAGCATGAGCGTTGCATTTTTAGTATGTCATATCTACTTCAAATTCATACACCTTGAGACCCCTTCATTGTACATTACACTGAGCTCCATCCAGCTGTTTATTGGACAGGAGGGTATAATTTAATACTTTTTTATATATTTAATTAACTAAATTAACACAGCTGACAGCCCTAATTTTGACATCTAAAACCATACACAAAGTAGATTTAAAACCAAAACTCATTCACCACCGAAAGCTGCGGAAACACGCTGGCTGACAAATCAATGCAAAAAGCTGCAAGGATGAAAACCAGTCAAGATGTGACTGACATAACTGTGTTGACACAGACAGACGTTTATTGGCACAGACATCAAAGAGACGTACATCAAGTGTTCACCTGAGGAACAGGCGCCCTGGATTGAAAATGGTGTGACATTACATGATGATATTTCAAGCAAACTTGGAAATACTCAAAAGACCATGGCACAAAGTCTATTTCCTTACCAAATAGAGTAAGAGGTGTTATCCAGGTGTTACACATATCCAGGCCGCTCCATAAACCCTAACTAATTACGAAACTAAAAAGAATAAAAAAGAGAGAGAATAACAGTAATTATTTAACTGTGTTTTTATTTTTAATCAGTTGATTTAATTAGTTAATAATTACACTATGAATGAATAAGTACATTTAGAGGTTTGGGCTGAATTCATTACTAAAATTTCAGCTCTTTGATTGATGTTTTATTTATTTATTTATTTTTTTTAACCTAATAAATGGGCTTTCATTGTCATTCTAAAAATATTCACTTTCAGGTTGTGGTACACACATCTTTTTGATGTGAAATCTTAATGGATTTTAATAAAGTAAACATAAGAATAACGTACAATGAACACTTACTGGACTGAAGCAACCAAACATTTAAACATTGTCTTAAAACATATTAAGGGTTAGAGTGACAACTGATATGTATAGGCATTTTATTGTTGTCTTCTATACTGTTGTAAAGATCAATTTGATTTACATAACAGGCTATCATAATTTTATCTTATTTTTTTGGCCACAGCATTGCATGTTTGCTTACTTTTGGGCCTGCTTCCTTCTTAAATATGATATCTTACATCAAATAGATTACCCTATATCATAGTATATAATCCATAAAAGCCTGTTTTATCAAAAACTTTTTCTTGACTTTTCAGACTATGTGTGCATATACATGTATGTATTCATTCTCATTTTATTTATTCGCAGACATATGGCTTAGAGGTTTAGGTCATTTATAACCAGAGTATCTCCATAACATCACTGCGCTGCTGCCTTACAATCTGTAAAACATCTGGCCTTTTGAAGGGTGAATGTGGGAACCTAGAATGACTGCCACTTCCTCAGACACGTTCGCCTCCTTTTCAACAACTACTGGTGAATTACATTTCACTTCTAAGGTGCCAAGGGTACATGGCAGTCCTGATGATTGTTGACAGCTTTTCTAGATGGGTGGAAGCTGTTCCTGCTAAGAGTACAACAGTCAGTCAGTCAGTCAGTCAAAACGCTTCTTAAAGATTACATCCTACTGACAGTCAACTCAGACCCCACACTGCATTAGCAATGTTTACAACAAATTTTATTAATTATTTGACATTATTTCAGGCCACTAATCGATAAAAACAAATACAGTAATGTATAAACACATTACACAAAAATATGTCTGATCAAGAGTTTAAATTTAGCTTTGAGAAGAACCTTTTTTATGTGCATTTCATGGAGGACTGTTTCCTGAACTAACAGCTCACAATGCCAGCTGTACACAAAGTGACATAAAGGGGTAAGGCTATAAAGTGAAGCAATTCCACTGTTTCAAGGACAGTCTACGCATCTGACTAATGGCCTGTAAGTATGTTTTCATATTTAAAGAATTTTCTACTGACTGATCTATGTGGAGTAATGCTTGTTGTTTCACGTTCTACAATCGAAAATGCAGACATGGTGTTATGTTTATGCAGCGAAGCACAAAGCAATGCATAAAAATACTATATGAGTCATTGTAATTAGTAGTTATGTGCCCACTAACAAATATCTCGTTTATAATGGGTTTTGTTGTTTCTGTCTCGTCGCGCCAAGAAACGGCATGGTAAGTAGCTGACATTTCCTTCACACACTTGAGGCATTCGGCCAATCACAACGCACCGGATAGCTGGCCAATCAGAGAACACCTTGCTTTTCATCGACGATGAGTATTGTAAAAATCAAAGCATTTCAGAAAGGCGGGGTAGAGAGGAGCAATAATAATGTGCAGTATGTGGAAAATAATGTTTTTTGAACCTCAAACCGCATAAACACATTGTATTGCATCAAATACACAAAACAATGCTAATTTAGCAACATCATATGACCCCTTTAACTTGGATTTTTCTCTTTATGTTTGAATTCCCATTGATTGCTCTTTGTTATTCTGATAAAGAATTTGATTTTAGTCTTCATTCTAGTCTTGCTAGATTAATTTGTTTGCTTATATAACAAGGAGTATGAATGCTTTTACAGACTTAATTCTCTGCCTCTCTTTCTCTTTCACTTTTCTCAAAAAAAAAAGAAAAGAAAAAAAAAAAGTTACTTTTGATCATTTTCTTATGGAGCATGTACTCGCAGCTGCATTAAAGATTAAATGGTTCTGGGGGTTTACAGACAGGCGCTGTGCCTCCATAGATGGAATCGACAATATTCTGTGATGAATATGAATGTGGATGATTCAAGTTCAATTTGAGGATTTGAGATATCCTTTAGATTGGGGAACACATCACATCAAAATGTTTCTGACATTGTGACATTAACTGCAATACTCTATGAGGCACAATTGACAACTGACAAACAATCCATCCATGTTCGTACTTTATATGGTCATATCATAAAAAACTGTAACTCTCAGAACTCAAAGCTTCTTCACCAGTCTAACAAGATCTCTGAAATTAAGCAGCAAAAATTCTGAAATCTTACTGATGTAATATATACAAGAGCAAAAAAAATAAAAAATAAAAAAAAAATAATATTAAGATTGATTATTTAAAGGGATAGTTCAACTTCTGACTGTAGTTCAACTTTGACATCCACTACCCATTTAGTTATTATTATTATTAATACATTTTGTTAAAACACTTTGACAGCAGAATTAAAGTTTATAGCTTTTGTTAAATGCTACTGTATTGTAGAATTATTATTTCTTAAGTTAGTAAATTATGATTAATTATATTCTAATTATTGCATATGCATGCAATAAATCATTATTATCAGGTGTGTACAACAAGTAAATGAAAGCAAGGATATGACCTTTTTAATGAGTTTATTCTGTACTTTTTAAAAAAAATTTGGTATTATTAGTAATGACACCTACAAGTTAAGTGTGCAATTTCTGTGTAAAACATAATTGCAAAAGCAATGACTGCCAAACAAAGAAAAAACCTATAGATAGCTTACTTAAAGCTTCTGCACTTGAAAGAAAAAAATAGCAAACACCACCTTTCAATATAGTTATATTTTGATATTTATTTGTGGCCTCATTCCACTCAGTTCATTGATTTTCTAGCATTCCTATTCGGAAACATTTGATTCACATTTACAGATGCTCTTACACACACACTCAGCAGAGAATGACCAGACATAAATCAATGCCATCAACAAAACAAAGATATTACAGTGAAAAACACGAACATACAAGAACAGTATTAAAGCAAAAGCATCAGGTGGGTTCACGATGACACATTTCCTCAGTCTAAGTACCTTACTGGAAAGCAATGACCCTCAAATCAATTTCTAACTGTGCGGCCGTGTTAACAGCAAGAGTGAAACAATGCACAATGTGACTGTAAATGATTATTTCCCTTTGGAAAAATCGTCAAAGTCTACTAATTGCCTCACTTTAAATTGCATTAATTGTGACTGATTTGCAATGACTCTTAAATTACTTAAATTAAGAAGCACTTGTACTGTAAGATACAGCATCGTTGAAGTTTAAGACTTGCATTGACTCATGCTTAATTAGCTGTTAATGTACACTTGCAGCCAATTATAATATATATATATATATTTTTTTTTTGTTATATAACGGTTTGATATTCTATGCATGTGCACACCACCAAAAAGTGACTGCAAACTTGATTAAGATGCATGTAAAAATGCAAAACTTTATGACATTTAGAGAGAGATGGCAGGGTCCTTTGTCTGTCACATGTTGCTGGTGACAGTATGAGACCGCATAAAAAAACAGAATGAGTATGATGCAACCACACAGACTGTCAAGCCTTCAAAGCTGTTGGTGTTTGGGGATTTATACAGAAAAAAAAAAAAAAAAAGAATAAATAAAGAAATGTGAAAAGCTCCTTGCTAGGGTGTAGCGGTACACATATTCATAGCGAAACTGTTTGGTGTGGGTATTTTTTAACCACTGCACATGCAGAACTTCTTTGTTATAAACTCATACTTCTAAAAAGAATAACAATGACGCCAATTGAGAAATACAAACTTAGACTTCCCCTCACAATTTTGATTTCACATCTCACAATATCAGGCTATATTACTTATATAATATAGCCTATATATTACAAAATCTCATCATGTTTGCAAATTCAATGCTATATATTACAGCACTGTCTGTGTAATTTTGACTGAATTGTCTAGCAACTTTTATGATGGCTGGTAATGTTGTTTAATAAATATTATTTTTCAACAAATAATGTTTTATAAATGATAAATAATAGTATAGTATCAATATACTGTATTCTATATAAATAATAGAAGTATTTTATACTGTTTAGTATTGAGAAACGGTGTTTGTGATGGTGATTTTAGTTACATTGTTCCGCCATTAGATGGCGACAGCAGTAAAAACTTTTAGTTTTAAAAGTAAACGCTATAAACAGAAGTTATTTTTAGTTTCAACAACAGCTTGGAGCAGCAAACAAATGCACTGAGCAGCAAAATCCCCCTTAAACGGTGAAAATATATTAGTGTTACGACAAAGATATTGCTTTCCTTAGTAGATATTCAAATTAATATTTTATTGTGGATGTGAGATTGAGCTGAAGAATTAATGCTGCATCAGATGCAGGAAATCTCACTCGCTCAGTCCATCTCTCTTTCATAATACTCTACATAATACAGTGAACTTTTAATACGGTAATAAATTAAGCTTTCAATAAAGCAACTCAAAGTACCTTCGTTACTAGTTCTACAGTGACGTTTTGGAATTAGTAATGGAGGCTTGGCCTCAGCTGTTAAAATGCCAACTTTAGATTTTAATTTGTGGTGGAAGGAAATAGTTCTGCACAGAAGAGGGCTTTTAAAGACATTCCGTCGTTATTTTGAGTATGCATTTACACACTTGTGTCGTCGAACTGTTATATAAACCCAATATTACACTCGTAGACGAAGCACATCAGTGTCATATCTTGCATCTGCTCATGTGATATTGCTCATAAATAGGCCTATAAAAAAAAGTTGCAAAAGTAAAACATGTAACTGCAACTTTTTAATCCTACAATTCTTAATTCTTACTTCTCACAAATAGGTAAGAGATAATAGGAAAAAGGAAATTTGATTTTTTTTTTTTTTTTTTTTTTTGTACTTTACATCCCTAAGCTTTACTAAATTAAGGTAAAGTAAGCAAAATATGCCCTCTGTTCCTACACTGTAAAAAGTTTTCACCAGATTCAACTTAAAAACGTAAGTTTAGCAGCTGCCTTAAGTTTTTAAGTTAAATCAGCTTAAAACTACAAGTCATTTTAACTTATTACAATCAAAATTAGTTGATTTAACTTGTGAGTTTAAATGACTTTTAAACTCACAAGTTGATTTAACATTTTAAGGCAGCTGCTAAACTTAAGTTTTTAAGTTGAAACTGGTGAAAACTTTTTTACAGTGTAGTGTATGTATTCAGCCAGAGATCAGCAGTTTGAACAAGACATGCTTGCTCAAGTTAGGTTGAGCCAGTAGAGTGTTGTATTTTTTGTTTTTAATTAAATGAAGGGTACTGTTGCTTTTAAGCTTCACAGTCACAAAACAGTAATAAAACTTCATAAAAAGTGATCCAAAAACTAAAGTGGTTTTATCATGCTATTGGCTGAAATTGGCTTATAGAAAAATTAAATGATGGTCACTCAGTGACAACAGTTGTGTTATTAATGTTTTCCATTTAAACTTTTAACTTCCAATTTCTGTACGGTTTTCTTCTATGCTGTCAAACGTTCCACCACTGTTCTTTTCAGAGGCTATAAAGTGCTCTTCAGTAACCACAGTGTGCTGGCTTTGAAAAGCCTGACTGCTCTCTACGGCTTTCTCATTTCATATCACGTCCTCAGAGATATAAATTTCAGACACAAAATGCAGTGACTTTAATGTATGCCTGCCACGCTGAATTTAATAATGCAAATGTGTTTATAGGGGTTGAAAGGACAAGACGCATTAGTCAATGTCACAATGGTGAAAAAGATACTCTACGATTTAATTATGACTTTTCGGTCCTATTTTGCAGAAGAGACGGAGGCACAGCTGTTGAAGGGGTAACGGAGGGTTTACAGTGGGGCTTGTTCATGATGAATACAGTTCATTGTGAGGAAAGCCATTGCTGTTGTTTCTGCTGCTACAGCTGACAAATGCAAACACTTGTCAAGATTCGGCTTTATCCGATAGCCAATAACCCCTGACAATCCAAACCAACACCTGACTCTTTAGGGCTAAAACAAATAGAAATTGAGACCGCACAGATGTTGTGTTACAAACTGGGTCACGTGTAGCAAGACGCTAAAACCATATGAGCAAAGCACTATGTTTATGAGTCTATTTACTTTTGCAAACCTCTACACAGTAAAATGGAAGTAATGAGAAAAAAACACCATGAAAAAAAAACAGCTCTCTAAAAATAATTACCACCACATTTCTCTTTTACAATACCTTTTGTAACCTGGGCCCATGATTGGGAACATAAGATCTGACGGTTAATTAAATCAACCGGCTCCAATGAGTCATGTTAGCTTTGTTCTGGTCAAAACACACTCAGAGATGGTGTGTTAGAGTGCATCTCCCAAAACAGGAGCACTGATATAATGAACATGATTCACATTGACTGACCTTGGACTAAAACTACAATTGACATCTTGTCATCTGTTCTATCTACTGAATGCTATTTCCACCCTAATAACTAAAAAAAAAAAAAAAAAAAAACTTATAGAGAGAGACAGAGAGAGAAAGAAAGAGAGAGCAAAGAAGAAGACAGTTAAGTTTGTTTTTGTCATTTTTTTTTTGTGTCATTATTTATATTACAATTAAACATTATGGCCCGGTTTCACAGACAAGGCTTAAGCCTAGTCCTAGACTAAAATGTAAGTCTGAGCTGTTTGAACTGAAAGAAACTTGCACTGACTGATCTTAAAATATATCGGTGTCTTTGTTTTGTCTCAAGATGCACACCAGTAATGTTTTTTTCTAAGCATGTTTATAAAAATTACTTAACCCTCCTGTTACCCTAAAATCCGCTAACACCTTTTTCCCACTGGGGTCAATTTGACCCCAAATTTAAAACCTCTAGAATATGATATTTTTTTGCTAAAAGGCTAGTGTCAGGTAATTGATGTCTTTGTTGACTACTTAACAACACTCTGAAACACCCCCCAACTTTCACTGTCAAAAACCTGTGACAAAATCTCACTGACAGAAAACCTTTGCGTAGAGGCCATTTTCGATTGAGAGAGCAATTCAACTGACAGTGGTTCTCGCAATACTACAGGTATGGTTGCGTTAGTTTTATTTTTTATTTTTATTATACTTAACATATAAAATTATAGTGCATATTATAAAATCATAGCATGTTATAGTGACCTCAATATCACCCAAAACAAATGTGTGTAAATTTTTTTATATTTCTTATGTTTTATACAGCTAAAAGAACCTGGGGTCAAATTGACCCCAAAGAACACCGATGTAACAAAAATGTGTACAGGGCATTGAACAAATAATATCATGTTAGTTTTATGTTTACCAAGTTTTCCCCATTAAATTAGGAAAAGTCATTCAATCTGAAGCAAAAAAAAAAAAAGTCAATTATATATGTACATACGTTAAACATTGAATGGGGTCAAATTGACCCCAAGGATAACAGGAGGGTTAAATAGCCTAATTGAACTATCTGCGAACCCTGGCTTAGTCTAAGCCCTGTCTGTGAAACCGGGCCTATGTCTTCACCCAATTTACATTACTGAATGAATGGATGGATGGATGCTACCACCACCATGCTTGACTGTAGGCAAAACACTTACTGGACACCATCGCTAGACATACTGGACACCATCTGATCCAAACAAGTTTATATTAGTCTCATCAGGCCACAGGACATGGTTCCAGTAATTCATGCTCTTGGACAGGTTGTCTTCAGCAAACTGTTTGTGGGCTTTCTTGTGAGCCAGCTTCAGAAGAGGCTTTCTTCTGGGACGACGCCCATGCAAACTAACTTGTTGCAGTGTGTGGAGTATGCTCTGAGCACTGACAAGCTGACCTTCTACTTCTGCAACCTTAAAAGCAATGCTGGCAGCACTCATGCATCTGTTTTTTTTTTTTTTTTAAAGACAGGTTATGCACCTGATGCACAGAACGAGTGCTCAACTTCGTTGATCGACCCCTTGCAAGGCCTGTTCCGAATGGAACCTATCTTGGAAAACCTCTTTATGACCCTGACCACTGTAGTGTAACTCGGGTGTTACTGAATCTCTAATAGCCCTGGCCATCATTGTGGAGAGCAACAATTCCAATTCTTAAATCCTTAGAAAGTTCTTTGCCATGAGATGCCATGTTGAACATTCAGTGGTCAGAATAAAAGAATTGTACTTAAAGCACCAAATGTTAACTGCTCTAATATAAGATATAGAATTTTGTATGGTCCTGTCAAGCTGACAAAAACATAAACATGATGAATTGGACATGTGGCACTGCATGGTTAAACAACATACTGCTGTTATCAGTTTGGCTGTATTCACTTTTGTTGCCAGCTATTTTGACAATAATTGCTTTATGTTGAGTTATTTTCAGGGGACAGTAAGTATATACTGCTATACAAGCTGCACATTAACTACCATTAGATGGTATAAAAATATATAATAAGTTTCATTTCTATAGTTTTGTCCCTTGAGAAGATATACTAAAGTGGTTGCTGAAATGTGAGGGGTGTACTCACTTTTATGAGATACTGTACATACAAATATGTACTCACTTTTGTGAGATACTGTACATACATATATATGTTTGGTTGTCTTGTCTTTATGCTTACAAAGGGCTGATAGACTCCATCCTGTTTCAGCTCAGCCAGCCGCCTGTGGGCCGCAGTGTGGCAAATTAATTAAAATAACATGAGCAGGTGAGACGTTGGTGGGGGCTCAAGTACAGGGCCATGATTAGCCATAGTAGGCGAGGTTAATGAAGACCTTCTGAGAGAGATTATATTGACTGAGCCTGATTATACTGGAGACCGTTTATTCAGTGGCGTATCATTATGAATAGAGGAATCCATAGATCATATGCAAACCCTCCTCGCAGTGCTGATATCTCACAAAACCCAGCCTTTGTCCTGATCCTCAAAGCATGCAGATGAATTCATAACCAGCCCAGATGTACCAAATGAAATCTTATCAGATGTGGTCTGTCTGTCCAAAGGATAGCTCAGGCATTTTGTCCCATGCCCAGCAAAATAAATATTACATGATGTAATGATTACAGAAATGGGTACCACTTTAGTCTAGGGACCAGTTATCACTTTTAAGTAGTTGTTTATTATAAAGCATATTGCCTTCTCTGCTGAAAAATAAATAAATAAATAAAAATAAAAAAATAAAAATAAAAAAAATAACTGGTCTTAGCTGGTTTAAGCTGGAAGTAGCTGGTTTTAGCTGGTGGTTTCCCAGCCTGACCAGCCTGGGGTGCGTTTCCCAAAAGCAACCATGGTCGCAAGTTCCGTCGTTACCAATAGAGTTCAATGGAACTAACGGTCATAGTTAGCTAACGATGCTTTTGGGAAACGTACCCCTGGCCGGGCTGGGAAAGTGGCCAAAACCCCTCTAAAACCAGCCTGCTGACCAGCTATGACCAGCTAAAACCAGGCTGGTTGACCAACTAAAACCAGCCAACCAGCCTAGGCTGGTTTAAGCTGTTTTATTTTCAGCAGGGTTAATCTGCATGACCATGTTTCAGATCCCTCAAACCTAAACTAACAACTACTTTACTAATTATTAATAAGCAGCAAATTAGAAGTTTGAGGCAAAAGTTGTAGTTAATAGCCAGTTAATAAAATAACTAAATAACGAAAGTGTGACCCAGAGAGATTATTAATTTCAAGGTGTTAATGTGCAAACAACACCTTACACAAACTACATATGACTACTAATGAAATCACACTGACAATTCATAATGACCACAATTGTCAAGCTTCCAAAACAACACCATAAAAAATCCATATGAATCGTGCACATACATGTTGCTGTATTGATTGATCAAAATCTATGAACAAAGTAACAGATTTCATTTCAGGTGTTCTGTGAATCATTTACTATAGAAGTGCTCAGATCGATTCCAGTAGATTCCTATTTCACCCTATCAACAAAACTAAATCAGTGCCTAATGGAAGATTCATGCTGGCACTCAATGCTTCGACAAGGCAGTTTTAGGAGGTTTATGCAGCTGTATGTGGTGGCCAAATGTCATCTTGAATCTTTGGCTTTCTGTACGCTGCTCGTTCACAGCCAGGCCTGGTGTGCTTAGCATGCTAATATTTTATTCTGGTCTTGACTAAAAAATGGATGCACAATAAACTCTGTTTCTAGGCCCATGACTCTTTTGCCCTTGGTGGAAATGATTTCATACATCACTTAAAGCACTCCACACATCTATATTCCATCTAGCCTGCATTTAATATTTAAACCACACTATATAGTGCTCTGATGTTTACTGTGCATGGGTTTGAAATTATGAGTACTTTGAGACCCATTGACAATCTGACAGTAAAATGATATGTGATTGGATGAGGAAAAAACAAGGCAAATTATATTACTCCCAGGAGGATGTTGGCACCAAGCAACAACGTGCATTTCAGCTATGTTTTGCGGCTTCAATTGCACATGCAAGGATAAAAAGAAATGAACATTATCTAGCGCACATCAGTGTAATTGCTAAAACCGTAAATGAGAAGGAAAAATTGGTTTGAATGTGCAGAAACAGATGGCTGCCTCCATCTTTGCCCTGATGTGGAGCGCACAGCAGCTTCTCTTCCTTTACTCTAATTTCTCATCGCAGTTTGAGCTTTGATCGCAAACACAAGTTAGTATCTTTAGAAACTTCCACACTCATAATCAACCATGCAAGAAAAACACAATAAGCAAACACAAACCTGCTTGCTTTGAGGTGAATAATGTGTATGAACATGCACTAGCATGCATCAGCGACCTTTTGCAGGGTGAACTCATTTGTATTCATAGGTATTTGTATATAATTTTTCTACTATTGGATACTAAAACTACTAACAAGCTGAATGTACTGACAATATGCTAATACCTAAAACCTATATATTAAACATAAATACTGTAAAAAATCTAACCAAACCTATGAATGTGTTGATTTTTTTATGTTCCAGTGTGTAACCAAATTCACAAAAAGTAAGCGTAAGTAAACCTAAATTAATAACAATAATTTTAATATTAATTAAAATAATAATTTGTACTTTTATTGTTATATTTTCTCTTAAAAGATTAGAAAAAAGACTGAAAAAATGCTGACATGATTTTAGAGTGAGAAATTATACAATTTTGCTGTCATGGCAATGTGATGCCATAAACCTTTAAAAAAGCTTTGAAAACTTTAAAAAATATTGTTTTAAACAACACCAATAACACCTTTTCAAGGAAAAAATGATGCAAGTGCTTTTATAAAATGATGAGCTCCACTTAAGTTTCCATTCACTTCTATTATAAGTGCCTTTCCATAACCTCAATTTTTGTTTAGGAAAAGCTTTTTTTTTTTGGTACAAGTATAGTGGCCCTGGAACTCTTCTTGTCACTCCTTGTTTATGGCTTGTGATTATATTTATGGTTTTATTGCTCTGCTCGGTGCAAAGGCAGCATTCTTCCGTGTGCATCCATAATTAAATATGTGCAAATCTAGGGAATTCCTCAGCGGTGTCTGTAAATGACAGTAAATGAAACACCATTCCTGTCAGCGCTGAGATCTTCAGAGGGCAAAGCGAAATAAATGGCTGTATTCCCAGCGGATGGCACAATCTGAATGAAAGCTCCCAATGCTACGGAGCAAAGTATCATCAGCAGGCCCGGAGACACCGTCACCGTCTATCCTTGATTGCATTTGCATTTCAATGGCCATTTATGCTGTTGAGTAAATACTTTTTCATGCTTAGTCTATTCCAACATACTGAAAAGGTAGTATTCACTGTTTTGCTTCATGTATCATTATTTTTAATTTACACTGACACAGTGTGAAATACATATTACATGCACTGATTACATGAGCAATGGGTACTAGTAATCAGAGCTATGGTCAACACTAGACCAATACCAAAACTCCAAGAACCAGACTATAAAATGCCCCAAACCCAAATCTAGATGAAAATTATGTTTCTAAGGGTACGTTTGCATGACAACGATCTACATAACAGAAAAAAAAAAAATCTTTTTTTTTGTTTTTCTTTTAAGTACATTTTTTGAATATTTTTAAGTACAAACGACACTGTCAAAACAATCTCTGTTCACATAGTTTTGTGAAAAGTACCAACAATGCTGTATTATTCTGTATTTTCTGAAATCATGGTTCAAATGAACTTGCATTACAAAGTTCTGTGGTTGCTCTCAATCAAACATCAAAACAAATCAAACACTTCTGAATCAAACAAATCAAAATGACAGTTAACAAAAACAGTAGTCAGTAGGTGCCATGTTTGATACAGCAGCCTCTCAGATATCTTGAATCAATTAATTATGTCAAGTAGCAGTTCTAGACTAAGCGGAATCTTTTAGTCATGTGGGAAAAAGCTGCAGCTTCAGCAGTGTTTGCTGATTTTGGCAATTCCTATGCTGATGGAGAGTGTGAGAGTCGAGAGCATCTGTGCAGGTGAGAAATGAAAGTGCATGTATCTCCATTGACAGATTTATGTGGATTGCACTGACATGAATGGTGTAAACTTGCTTGTAGTTTCTATTAGCTGCTGTAAGGCACTTGACTCATATCAGGGTATAATATACTGTATATTGTATTAGGGTGGCCCTTATTGGGGGGTATTTATTTATTTTTGTGAAAAGATAACCTCTCACACCCTCTTTTGTTTCTCCACCAGAAGTTAGTAATGTTTGCAAAATTCCATCCAGATAATTTGTGACCATGGACCACAAAACCAGTCATAAGGTTAAATTTACAAAACTGAGATGTATACATCATATGAAAGCTCAATAAATAAGCTTTCTATTGATGTATGGTTTGTTGGGATAGGACAATATTTGGCCGAGATACAACTATTTGAAAATCTGGAATCTGAGGGTGCAAAAAAATCAAAATGCTGAGAAAATCACCTTTAAAGTTCTCCTAATTAAGTTCTTAGCAATGCATATTACTAATCAAAAATTACATTTTGATATATTTATAGTAGGAATTTTACAAAAAAATCTTCATGGAACATGATCTTTACTTAATTTCCTAATGATTTTTGGCATAAAAGAAAAATCAATAATTTTGACCCAAACAATGTATTTTTGGCTATTGCTACAAATATACCCCAGCGACTTAAGACTGGTTTTGTGGTCCAGGGTCACATTTGTCATTTAGGATGTGCTCAAAGAATGTATCTTTTTATGAACGTACTTTACGAGCTGATATTAGCAATGTTTTTTAGGTATGTTTTCTTTAAGTACAGTTCTCTTATACTTACCACTGAATGTTCAACATGGCATCTCATAGCAAAGAGCTCTATAAGGATTTGAGAATTAGAATTGTTGCTCTCCACAAAGATGGCCAAGGCTATTAGAGGTTTAGTAATACCCTAGTCTCGCGTAGCCAGACCTTCAGACTGACGGCTGAAGGTCTGGAATTCATGGCAGCGTTCATTGGCCAAGGCCTTTGATCGTTTGATCATAAGACCGTTTGATCGACATGTCAAGCAACGTTCAGCGTCACGTTTCTGTTCGTGGAAATGCCCCCACAACTACAGACTGGCCTGCAACAAATCAGTCATTGAAATAACCAGCATTGAAAGATAACGAAGAAGAGGGAGAACAAGCAGTAAGTCAGTAATTTGTTCGCGAACGTCGCATATGTGTATAACAACAATGTCGTCTGCATGAGCACATTTTAGCAAAACGCCGAGTAAATCAGTCTGCGCTTTGTTTCCCAGCGGACCGAAAATAAATGTGACACTCGCGTCAACCGGAAATCCGATCAAATTCAACTAATCAGATGATGACTTCGACATTCCTGAAGTGTTTCCAGTTAAGCGTACCATATGCATCAGACGTTTAGCCAACATTCCGTGGGCGTGACGTCTGAGGCTGAGACTAGTAATACCCTGAAACAGAGTTACACTACAGCGGTCAGGGTCATACAGAGGTTTTCCAAGATGGGTTACATTTGGAACAGGCCTTGCAAGGCTTGATCATCGAAGTTGAGCACTCGTTCTGTGCGTCAGGTGCAGAACCTGGCTTCAAAAAACAGATGCATGAGTGCTGCCACCATTGCTTTAAAAGTTGTAGAAGTAGAAGGCCAGCTTGTCAGTGCTCAGACCATACACCGCACACTGCAACTAGTCGGTTTGCACAAGCATCGTCCCAGAAGGTAGCCTCATCTAAAGCTGGCTCACAAGAAAGTCTGCAAACAGTTTGCTGAAGACAACCTGTCCAAGAGTATGAATTACTGGCATCATGTCCTGTGGTCTGATGAGACTATAAGATAAACTTGTTTGGCTCAGATGGTGTCCAGCATGTGTGGCGATGCCCTGGTGAGGAGTACCAAGAAAATAGCGCCTTGCCTACAGTCATGCCTACAAGCAT
Organism: Garra rufa; assembly: GCF_049309525.1. NCBI lineage: Eukaryota > Metazoa > Chordata > Actinopteri > Cypriniformes > Cyprinidae > Garra > Garra rufa. The sequence goes on along the minus strand of NW_027394339.1, from coordinate 49,152 downwards.
GGTGGTGGTAGCATCATGGTCTGGGCATGAGTGCTGCTGGTTCTGGGGAGCTGCAGTTCATTGAGGGACACATGGATTCCATTATGTACTGTACATTTTGAAGCAGACCATGATGCCTTCCCTTTAGAAACTAGGCTGAAATGGCAGTTTTCCAACATGATAACGATCCCAAACACACCAAGATGACAACTGCCTTGCTGAGGAAGTTGAAGGTGATGGGGTGGCCAAGTATGTCTCCAGACCTGAACCATATTAACCACCTCTAGGGCATCCTCAAGCAGAAGGTGGAGAAGCACCATGTGTCTAATGTCCAGCAGCTCTGTGAGGAGTGGAACAGGATCCCAGGAACAACCTGTGCAGCTCTAGTCAATTCAGTGCCCAGAGTGATTAAGGCAGCGCCAGATAACAATGATGCTAACGCAATATATTGACATTTTGAACAAGTTCACTTAGGGTATACTCACTTTTGTTGCCAGCTATTTTGACAATAATGGCTGTATGCTAAGTAATTTTCAGGGGATAATAAATCTATACTGCTATACAAGCCGCACATTGATTACTCTAAACTATATCCAAGTTTTATTTCTATAGTATTGTCCCTTAAGAAGATATACTAAAATGGTTGCTGAAATCTGTAGGGTGTACTCACTTTACAGATAGATAGATCTTAGCGTCCTTTATTTATTTTAATACCAGGATTATTTGTTTTGATTTTTTTAGACCCGTTTCATTCCTCATAGTGTGTTTCCACAAGTTGGCATCATTTGAACTATATAATGTCACATGACATTATTTGCATTAAAGGTGGCAGAAATCACAATGCTTAATAGTATAAGCAATGGATTAACACCTTCCCTTTCCAATCTTCCAAACTCTTAGATTAAGATCTCACACTTCCTAATACAGAATTCAGGGCACAGACCTTAACTGGAGAACTGCCAAGCAAGCATGAACAGGAGGTGAAAATATGGTTATTCTGTCCATAATTATTGTTAAAGTTTTATTTAGATAAAGTCCCCAGGCAAAAATCAATAGCTTGAAAACCTACTCGATGTCTGTCTGATGCCACAGGACAGACTCTCCATGATAGCACAGATTCATAGATTCTCTGTCTCCAGGGGCTGAATGGGTTGAGAGTGTATGTGTGAAATAATTTCCTATGGACACACACTCATTAAAATCTAATGCAAACACGCATCCAGCTCCAAGTAGGATTTGACATTTAATTTGGACCTTTCCATATTAATAATGTAGCATGAAATTGTTGATGTTTGACTGATGGCAGGGAAATCGAAACCAATTCAGTGATCTAATAAAGCCAGCTGGCCAAAGCTTCCTTTCTAAAATTACCCACAAGGACCCAGGGGTACCGAGCGATTATCCCAAACCGCAACGATGATGAAGCCACGCATGGAGAGGACCTGACAGTCAGTCTTGTTGTCTCAATGGCCCGCTTTAAGAGACTTGGAAGGTTTGACAAATACAGTATGCCTCATTTTGATGAGAAGTGACTGATAATGCAAAGAATATATTGCAGAGATATCTATACTGCATTAATGCTGCTCTTATGGTCCACTATACGCAATTATTTTACCATATTGGAATGATTTGATACTGAATGAATCACTTTTTTCATTCATTCAAAGCAGTTTTTGCTACTTAATATTTTTTGTAGAAAGCATGACTTTATAATAACTGCACACTATTGTCCCTACATTAATAGACAGTAGTAAGCAGTTTATAAATACAGCTACAGTATAAATGCTTTGCTCTTGATTTATGAGTATTTTGAAATTAATGATCAATTCATCATTTCTAAGTATTACATTATTAACTAACCTGTTATTAAGGTGTTGTCAGTAGTTCATAAGATCGTTTAGAAATTGTAAGTAAATGATTAATAAACTATTTAAAATTACATTCATACATATTATTTAGACATGTAGTAATATTGTGTTAATAAATGATTTATTAACATGTTCCTACTGTAATTAATGATATATTCAGCTAGTTATAAAACATCTAGTAATTACTATTTAACTAATTCTGTGAGCTCATCTAAAGTAAGAACCACTTATGTCTCGTAAAGCTTTGTAAAGCTTTTACAAAGCAGATTTAAAAGCTCAAAGGAAACAAACACAACAAAGATATATTTGAAGATGCAAAAAAAAACTGAAACTGCACAACTGTACACTGGATATAAAATGAACAATTATTATTATTATTATTATTTTTTTTTTTTCATCATTCTTAAGCACCATATCATATTTTTAAAATTATCTCTAAAGGATTATGTGACATTGAGGAATAAACTACTTTTTAAAATATAAAACATGAAGTCTTTTGCATTTTAATAATATTTCACAACTCTACTGTTTTTACTGTGTTTTTGATTAAACAAAGTCTTGGTGAGCATTATATTTTAATCAAATTAATTTGTGCTCGGAAGGAGGGCAGATAGATGATGACAAATTTACTAAAAAAAAAAAAAAAAAAAAAAAAAAAACTCTACAAACATGGGACAATACATGTTCCATACTCCCAATCAGATGCTACTTCGAAATATTTAAAAATACAGCAAAATGACAATTGAAACCAGGTCATTGGTCCAGAGAACAGGACCACATTACATTCGCTTTAAATGACCGCAACAGTAATCCAGTTCCATTCTGATTACAAGTGTAATTTTACATGCACATGGTGAAAGACACGGTGTGACTTTAGGGGTCCATATTAAGCTAATCCAAAATGCGTGATTGACAATCTAATTCATTTCAGCATTAGCATAGCCGTGTAGAAATTAGCCTGCAATTACCACACTCAGTTAAGTGCCAGAAACTGATGAATGTGGGTGTTGTATCTGGCAAGTCATTCATACTCTCCTCTCATGTCCTAAGCTCAGGAAAGATCTGGGTGAAATTTGAATTATGATCTAATAAAGTCGCATTAGGATATTATTTTATGCATAACAGGCAATAATGAATTGAAATTCCTCATGCAACTAAATGGCAAGCAGTCCCCTTCAATACGACAAGTGAACATTTGACTTCAGATGGAAAAAATTGCAATTTAATGACCTCTGCAGATGACACACACTAAACAAATAAAAAAAATAAAAAAAAATACAAAAAAATTAAATTGCTATTGCATCAAGCTAGATCAATGTGACATTCAACCAAACAAATACTCAGAATAGACAGAAAACGTAGACATAACCCTGCAAACGCAGACTTTTCAGGTGTTTTATATATATATATATATATATAAAAAAAGCTAGTTGGCAAACTTTAAAATACAAACCAAGCTGTTTGTGATATGTGATTCTTGCAACACTTGTTTAAAAGATATTTGTTCTAAGAGACAATAAATACAACTTTTGTGCATCAAAACCACTACTCTCTAAGTAACATATCATTTTAGTTATGAAATTAACTTAGTAAAAATAAAATAAGTATGCAATAAGTATGAACTAAAACAAGTAAAATGAACTACACAAGAAGCCTTTCTGATCTCTAGCACATTTTATCATTGTGTTACATTTTATTGTTTTATTATTGCATTGATGTCTGTCAAAAATACCATGTACTGTACGATACACAGTAGTATTTATGAGAAGCAGAGGTCCAGGGACTACATGCATTCCATGGACAATCCACACTACAAGATGTTTTTATTACATCATCGCTGAAAAACTAGCGTCCTGGTGGGCTTCAATATGCTGTCTGTCAGAAAAGATAATGCACATAATATATAACACATGAGTATAAATGTGTTCTTCATTGTCAAAATTCTTCATTTTATCTATTTATTTATTTTATTATGCATTTTTATTCTTGTTTGATATTTTTTATTTTATTTTATTATCATTTTAGTGATATATGAACTGGACCACAAAACCAGTCATAAAGGTTTTTTTTTTTTTTTTTTTTTTTTTTTGTTGAGATTTATACATACTCTCAAAGTTTAATAAATACACGTTTCATTGGCGTTTGGTTTGTTAGGATAGAACAATATTTGGCTGAGATACAACTATTTGAAAATGTAGAATCTGAGGGTGCAAAAAAAATCTAAATTGAGAAAATTGAGAAAATATTACAAAATATATTTATGGAACATGAACTTTCCTTAATAACCCAATGATTCTTGGCATAAAAGATCAATAATTTTGACCCATGTTATGTATTTTTGGCTATTGCTACAAATATACCCATGTTACCTAAGTCTGGTACTGTGGTCCAGGGTCACATATCCAGATAGACAGAATCAGGAACTCAGGAATTAATAAAATGTAGTTTGTTATTCTATTGTTTGATCAATTATTAAAGCTTGATAAAATGTTGTTTTATTTTCCCAAAAAATAAATAAATAATAAATAATATTTTTGCAAGATATGTTACATTTAATTGCTCTTTGAAAACTTTGAGCTACAGTATATAGGGATATGGTTTGGCCAAGTATTAATGGCAAGGACACCTTCATAATATTTATCTATACAGGATAAGCACATATGCTCCTTGTCAGCTCACATAAGAACACTTGAACATGGGTTGTACTAAATATGACCCATTAAGGTTGTAAAGTATCATACTGCAGAACAGCAGTGGGTTATTAAAGCAACACTGGCTCCTTGTACACTCAGCACAGTACATAATGAGCTAGGTCAAAGTTTATAAAGCAGAGAGTCAGAACAAAAGAGGCTCCTAACAGGTAGTGAGTGTTTGACGTTTGTAGACAGCTGTGTTATTATAGCAAAATGCTGACACAGGTCTGGCTCCTCTGCAGAGACCTCTCTATCTGGCTCTTAAGAGTGCCTTTTATTAGAGCGGCGGTCACTGACTGATGCTATCAGAGCTGTAGGGCACACTGCAGCAACAGAGGGGAGGCAGACTGATCCGTAGTGCAGATGTACACCGTTTAAGTCACTGGCCGGAGTCGGGCGAGTGGCTAGGGCAACAGGTTGGGTATAATTTCAGAAAGATTGAAAAACTTGCTTCACCATTGAATAAATATAGATTGTGTTTAGCACAGTGTGACTTACAAGAGCCGTTAAACACTTGCAACATTCCTATTAACCAATCACACCCTCTAATTTTAGGGGTAAAGGGAGAGAAGAGTGTGGTGACATTAGCAAAAAAAAAGGTCAGTTGCGGTGCTCATCTCACCAGGAAGTTACTTTCAAACCATTCAGCATTCTGTTGGTTACTGGTGTGCATTCACAACCAATTTGAACATTGAATTGAACTGAATTGAATTGAATTCAATTCAAGTTTATTTGTATAGGGCTTTTCACAGTACAAATCATTGCAAAGCAGCTGTACAGGAAATTTAGGTTGCTACAATATATTTAGTAGCTTACTAGTGGTGACTACTATGTGTCAAGTTGATGTACATATGGTATAGATGTATGTTAAAATCAGTAATTGTGTAATCAAACAGACGATGGACACTATTAATAGTAATGAACATGACTAAAAACTCTCATGCAAAATTCCAGATTTCATTGCAAAATGTCTGGATTTTGTTTATTTCACCAGCGGTAAAAGTGACTGCATATAATTGGTTGCTAGAAATGTTTACTGTTGAATCTTCCAGGGAAAAAAAAGAACTAACAACTAACTTACACTAAGAAAAAAATAGCATGAAAAAAAGTGAAACACACAATTTATCCTCTCCGTCACTGGAGCAGAAAGTTAACAGCCATCTTTTGTAGTGTTGACTATCCCAATCATACACTGGTGGGTGGAGTTAGTGTAAATAGCCTCTGCTAACAAGGCGGGGTATTTGCACTTAGTGTAAATAGACACTCCGGTATTGAAATAGCTTGTTTTTAAATTACCCTACCAATAATGATATTGCAGTAATTATTATTATTATTATTTTTTTTAAATTATTTATTCATGAATGAATGTGCTTAACTGTGACTTAAAAAACTAAATCTCTTTTTGTAAATTTGTCAAAATAATGTTAAATGTTACATTAGGTTGAAAGCTTGAGATATAGTAGGGGACTCTTCAAAGCGTACCAGCACACTTGATTGTCCTCACGTCATTTAGCAATGGTGCAATTGTTAAAATGAAAGGCAGCGTGTGGATGATTTGGACTAATAGTATGATTGAAAGAGATTGGAAAAAGGGAATGCGTGTGAGAAAGAGCGAGAGATAGAGAGAAATAAAGAAACAGCGCAGGCAACAAACAATCAGTGCTGTCAGGTTTAAATAACTATCCCTCCGTGCAATGGCCTGGCCAGATCAAAAATCAATGGAGAAAAAATGGACTCAGCAAAAACAAATTAACTGTACCAGCCATTCAGCCACTCTTTGTAAACTTGATAAAACAGTTCAAATCCTTTGAGAAAACAACAAATGCACACGTAGAGATGAAGTCAGCACCTCATGGCTAACAATATGAACTTCTAAACATTTACTCTTTCACTCAAAGGAAAAACGTGTCTGGTTTGACTTTATGCAACATGACATTTTGTTGCTTCTTGCATGTTTTTACACCACTTTCAACGTGAATTGTCCAATGAGTGATGCAAAAAGCAGGTTCAGTTATGTCCAAGACAGATGAATGTGAATGTCAACATTTTATTCTGAGCAAGTTTACTATCAGAAAAGCAATACATATGGAGTAGTGCATACATTGCATATAAGTTTTGGCCTATTCTGAACATGAAGCTATTGAATGGTTTCAGAAAATTATTTAGGACATATAGAGTAATTTAATATGGCCAATTAAAGTTTGACGCCACATCTACTGCAATAAGCTTGACTACTTAGCATTGCTCTTCATCTGTGAGCTGTTGTTTTGACGTATGCATAAAAAAAAAATGTTTAATTGGTATGGTTATGTCAGAATATATAAAATGCAAGTAAACAAAGTTCTCAAAGCTGGACAGTCCACTGCATTGTTACTTTCAGAGGGAAAAAAAAGGAAAATACAGATGAAATAGAAGTCACAAAATATATATATATTTTTTTTACATTCCAAGCACATTTTTAGAGGCAATTTAAACCCTCAGCTTGGTATGTTTCAGTGTGCTCCTTGTGCAAAAGGCGGTTATGCCCAGATGATTTTGAATAATCAACACCAAGGCATTTTACACAACATTATCTCTGCCTAAGCAGATCTCGCACTGTGTTGTTTGTTCAAATTTTTACAGCCAGAGCGGAGCGTGTTTGTTTGTTCACATGCGGGGTGCAGAAACGTGAAGTCTAGCTCAGGTTGAGTAAACCCCATCCCCGATAAAAAAAAATAAAATAAAAAAATAAAAGGCCTGTGTGATATCATATCAGAGAGAGTTGCAAACTGCTATAACAGTGTTTCTCTCAGGACAAGTTAAAAACAATTCAGTGTGATCTCTGCATAGATTGATATTGTTGTTTTGTTAAAAACCATGCAATATTAGCAAACCTCCTGATGTTTCTTTGTATTTATTTGTGCTCATAAGTTGGCCTAAACAGCACAATTTCTTCTTAATGAAGTTTCCAGCATCTGTCGGGCCCTACAGCATGCAGAAAAGAGATGCCGTTTTAGAGCATTCTTTTCAAACCTTAGAGAATTAATAATACAGAGTACAACAAGGCTAGAATCAAGACTGTGGAAATTTGACAATTAGGGATTTCCTTTGACATAACAGAAATTGTGCAATAAAATATTACTTATTGCATTATTCATTTATACTAATTACGCTTATTTATTTCATTAAACATTGAATACATGTATGTTTCTGATTAGACTATTATTGATTCTCAATTATTTAAAATCATTTTTATTTTCAATTTTTAAACTTTATTTATTTACTGTATTTATTATTCATGAACAGAAAGTTCAAAAGAACATTTTTTTTTTAATATAATGACTTCTGAAAGATTTTTATTTATTTATTTTTTTTTTTTTTAAAGGTAATTTAATTATTGATCAAAATTCATGAATAATATCATCTAATATTTCTGGAAATATTGTTGTATATAAGTTGATTGATAATATACACAGAAACATTGAATATATTTTTTTGCACATCATTCCATTTTAAACCGAAATCCAAAATGTTCCTACATCCATTTGCAACCTCAATTCACATTTAATTCAAATTCTGGAACTAAACTGGAATTTAAATGGCTTTCGTAAATCAATTCTGAGTAGCACACACCCTGACTGACACATCTCACTGCTCAGCGGGGATGTTCTTTGCTTTAGAGGGTTTGCTGGAGGCCTCATGTATTTTTTTTTTTTTTTTTTTTTTACCAACTGTGGTGAGAGAACAGAGAACTGTGATAAGTGCTGAGAACATTCATTACTGATCATAAAAAAACAACAACTTTGCACAAGCACCTTCATCACAGTAGTCCTTTTCTATAGGGAAAGACTATACTTAATTATAAGGTGTAAAATCTTGCAAGTAAAATGGTTGTTAGTGTTTCTTATGTGATAATAATAGCCAGAACAAATGCCTGTAACCTGCTAATCTTACAATTTGATTAAATTTGCATTAACACTATCAAGTATGTTTGCACCAATAAGAGAACTTTAAAAAAATAAAATAAAATAAAGTTTTGTTTTAAAGGAAATGCAAAATGACACAGTTTTAGCAAACTAAAAATGCATCATGATTGTAAACAGAACAAACTGTCAACAATTAGTTGAACTCATTCAACTGAAATTCAGGTCCCACCGCAGAGGATCAATGGAAATGTCAGAGAAAGATTTTAATGGCGAATTTATTTATAAACAGAATGCAAATTAGACTAAGTAATGTGTTCTCTCTGTATGGATGTATTCTTTCTGTAAATGACCATTACTGAACAAGTATTAAATATAAGTGAAAGAGCAAACGTATTACAAATTACTAACTCAAAACTAAAACTGAAAAAAAAGCACATAACAAAATGAACTAAAATGAAATGCAGATACAAACAATGCCCTCTGCACTTTGTGTGTGTTAGAAAAGCATAACATATTCTGTTATGTAAAGTAAAGGGCAGTTCTTTCTTGAAAGGCTATTTCATGGCTGCAAGGACAGGTATGAGAGAATTTTTTACATGTATCTAGTGTATGCTTCTGTACATAAAGATATATACAGTATTTCCCCATATATGAGCTCTAAATGGAATGCCATTATTAACACTGAATCCAGAGACAGAATATTCAGATATTCTACAATAGTCCAGCCTCCACTGGTTTTATAATTTCAGCCCTCTACATATAATTTATAACATTTACTTTTTCTCCAAAAGATTTCAAAGTACATACAAACTTTCATGACCTCAGCTATCTAGTCTGTGAAGTGACCGAGTGCAAACCGACAAACCAGTAAAGGTGAACAATGACAGCATGCAGCTGATGAAGATAAATTTGAGGGTAATAGAAAGCACTTTGTGAGAGGTTTCAACTTTACAACATGAAATGCCAAACTTGCAGAGCTATTTGTGTGTTCTTAACACTCCATTTGCTTCATTGGAGCTGCCAGGCGCAATTTTCCGGAAGACATTAGAAATGCGATTATTACTAGACACCCTAAGACAAACAGAGATGTCTCAGGTATCCTCCTTTAGTGTCACAAAAGATGCATGTGTCTACACACACACACACACACACACACACACACACACACACACACACACACACACACACACACACACACACACACACACACACACACACACACACACACACACACACACACACACACACACACACTCATGTTGGGTTTACATGTTTTATGGGGACATTCCATAGGCGTAATGGTTTTTATACTGTACAAACCGTATTTTCTATCGCCTTACACCTACCCTACACCTAAACCTAGCCCTCACAGGAGATTGTGCACACTTTTACTTCCTCAAAAAAACTCATTGTGCATGATTTATAAGCCTGTTTCCTCATGGGGACCTGAGAAATGTCCCCACAAGGTCAAAATCTACTGGTATTCCTATCCTTGTGGGGACATTTGGTCCCCACAACGTGATGAATACCAGGTACACACATACACACACACACACACACACACACACACACACACACACAGAGATATGTAGGGCTAGGTAAATTCACCGTATATTTCTTCAGTAGATTTTCTGCTTTGTAAAACTGAGCAATAGCATAAAAATCACAGTGAATTTGATATACTTTGCCCTTTAAGTATCAGACAACAGAGATTGTTTTATAATGACCCAATTTAAAGGTAATTATAAAAAATGGCTTCACAGCTTGATAAACTTTAAACTAGATTTTTCTACTGTGCAAAATTGGTTAGTTTGGAATAGGAATTCAAAACATAAAAAAGCCATCTCAGAGCAAATACTATGTATGCATGCATGGGCAGCATTTGACTCTTAAGTCAAACAAAATCAAATAAATAAATCTTTTTCGGCAGTAAAACAATGCCCTACCGTATTGCAGCGCATGAAAGCAGTCAATTAGAATGCCTACGGGCCCCGACTTTTTTACACCCCTAGGGCTGGGCTTCGGGCCAATTTTCACGTCATTGTTGAGACGCGGGCCTGGCATCAGGCCTGTTTTAGGCTTCTCCTTATTTTTATATTTTAAACATCCATGCTGCACTGGTGGAAACAACACAAGACTTCACCTTCGCTTTCACTTTCGAGACCAGCTCAGACAGCATTTAGTGTCCTTCAGCGCAGCTGGAAGAGATCTGCATTCAAGCACACACAATATGCTGAAACTTGCCACAAAGCACTGGCAAAAATAACAATCAATGTGTCGGGGGGGAAAGAGTGAGGAGATGTTTGAATTATTTATTAATAAAATAGTGTATTCTGAAGTAACATTTCTTGAATGATTGCAAAATGATAAAATGGAATGTTCCCTTAACGTTTACATAAGCAAGACAAAAAAAAGTTTTTAAAAAAGATCTAAACTTGATGCTTTGAACATTCAGAGAGCTTTGAGAAAAGTTTTGTTTCTATAACTTCATAGGAATGTTAACAATACATTCTGAAAACATATTTTTGTTTGATGGGAAGCTACTTTCCTGTTTTGACAGACAGTACAGGAAATAAAACGTGTGTCAAGGTGTGTCAAATATTAAAAAGTATTAAAAAGCAGTTTGAAAACCTACGCATTGGACTATCATATCATATTTCTATGACTGATTGAAGTCAAACCAAAAAGCATCTTCTGTGACTTCTGTCTACTACATTAGAATGAGAGCAGCGCTGCAAAATCTGTTTCTTCAAACACAGATACTGTATAAGTGAGAATCTGCTTGTCTCTTGTAATGGCTTTAGCTAAATAGTAAAAAAAAGAGAACAAAATCCACGTTTAAACTCGTCTAAATAGAGCTTGAAGATCTGTGTCATCACCCTGGTCTGAATCTGGAATTGAGAGGCTCAGCTTCACAGTTTCTGAATATTAGCGAGGCTTAACGCTGATTTTAATGAGCGTTTAGAGATTAATCCTCATGAGTAAGCTTCATAATCTTCTGCAATCTCACTGCATCGCATTTTGTTTTTGTTTTTTTGTGTTTTTCAAGCTGATAATCTTTATATCATTCCACATATTAACCCACGCACACGCAGCGCCGACGAGGTGAAGAAATTCAGCCGGCAACGTGCAAACCTCAGTAGAGCAATTACTATATTTTCAGCTTGAGAGAACTGTAGGATTTAAACCTCCATCAGTAATGGTCCCACACAGTGGCTCTGAACAGTAAAACATGCGTGTCTGAGTTTCCCCCACAGTATTAGAACTGCATTAAAGCCTTTTGCCTTCCAGCCAAAGAGCGATAACCAAAGGTAATAGTAATGTAAGGTCACTTAAAACACTTGAAAATTCAGAATTGAATCAGCCTTACATTGTTCCAAACCTGTATTACTTTCTTTCTTTGGTAGAACTTAAAAGAAGACATTTTGAAGACTGTATAGTTACTGCTTTCCATGCATTTTCAATGAATGTGGACTAGAGCTATTCATTTATTTATGTAAATTCATAGATAATCAAGATACAATCATAACATTAAAACTTAATTAAAACACAACCCTGCTCAGTTAATAATAAATATTAAAACTACTGCATTTAAACTCACTAAATTATTAAGAAGTTCCTATGCATCTTTTGAGATGCATAGTTTCTATTTGAGCCAGAAAATACTCCAGGATATTCTGTATGGTCAATATATGTGTTGAATTTATTGGAATTATTTTTTATTAATAAACAGTCTCCCATACTTTGATTTATTTATTTGTTTACATTTATTCATATCAAAACTGATATTATTATTTAAAGCAGTCAAACTTTCTCAAACCTGTCCTAGAGCTATTTTGTATGTCTCCCTTATCTGACAGACCCACTTTAGGTCTTGCAGTCTCTACTAACTAGCTGATGAATTGAATCATGTGTGTGAGATGAGCAATCAGTGTGATTTACAGCAGTATGATTCAAAGAAGCATGTAAAGTATTGTCATTTTGAATCAATAGTCTTTATTTAGTGCTATTGATATTGCTTTGTTGCAAAGAGGTGTTTTATTGGGTATCACCATTACGGTGATTAGTGTTCCTGTTGGTGAAGTTGGTGTACTCTGTCAATTCCAGATTCATTTTCTTTTTGCAGATCCAGCTACTTTGCAGTACAACATATTTTGTTCACTTTCAGTGAAACAGCTTCTATAACAACTCTTTTTTTTCAGCCTATCCAGAAACCTCATTCATCACCACAACTGTAACATTCATTAGTGTTTTTTTTTTTTTTTTTTTTTTTTTTTTTTTTTTTCAGTCAAATGATTCTGAAGGTGTTAACACAAAGAGCCTCATTTATGAAGCATGTGTACGCTCAGATTTGATCTTAGAGTGTAGCGTCACATCAGGGTCCAAGCAGACGTAAACACTTTTTCATGTCGGAGCACTGCAGGTTTTTGAAAATGTAAGCTGTTCTTGCAGCTGGCTGTTCTAAATTAAAGGATTTGGGTGATGATGGCCATCTTTAATGACAATAATTAGGAGTCGTTTACAAGGCAGAGAGCTAAAACCATATAGTTGTGCGCAAGTTCAAGATCATTTACGATTCATAGTTTTCACATCTGGAAGAGACTGAAACTGAAAATGATTGCACCATTTACCAACTAAAACTCCAAAGTCAGTGGTGCAGTATTTATTTGTTTTATCTATTTAAAGAGTGCGTAATACGCACCTTTAGGCAGATGCACAATGCACGTACAAGCACACAAACATCCCAAATATTTAAAATCAAAGGATTACAATGTAAAAAAAAAAAAAAAAAAGCATTTAGTCTTTGCTCTTGCAAATTCCACCATTCCGCCATGGCGCAAGCGCAACTGGCTTTTAAAGGGAATTGAAGATGAAACTCTGATTGGTTTATTACGCCTAAAACACACCCATGACTCATTAGGAGAATGGGTACAACCATTTTGGACCATGCATCTGGTGCACCAACCGTTTTTTTGTCTATCGCTAAAGTATCAACAGTGGATTCGGACATGCACAAAGTGAAATACTGAGTGAAAAGGACTAATTCTGCAATACTTTTATGGTGATGTTGTACCCTTTTTTTCTCTCTATAAACTCCATGTTAATTAAAAAAAAAACTGTGTTCTATAGAAGTCAGTCAATGAAGTCACAGGTATTAAAACACATTAGGATGTAAATAATTACAGACTTTCCATTTTTGGATGAACTTTCCCCTTAAGAGAGGCTTTAACAGTGGCTGAATTTTAAGTACTGTGTGGGTAGAGTTTTTAAAAATGGAATGAGCACACTGAGTTGTTTCAGTCATACATTTGGTTGTTGATCAGCAGATATGATTTTGATTACTAATTACAGCTTGTAAAGTCAGCTAGTGTTTGTACTTGATTTCAGCTTGGAATAAATTAGCAGTGCAATCACTCTCTAATGGAAAACAAATACACTAATCCCTCTCAAGATGCAATTTCAATTAGAGCTTTATTAAAAAAAAAAAAAAAAAAGGTAACAGTGCGTATGTCTAAAATTGCTGAATTTTCAAGCAAGAGTTTTTATTCTGTTAGCACTGTGTGTTATAATATCATTAGTATATTACATTATGACTTCTTTTCACAGCACCCCAAACTTTTGAAGTTGCTGCCAGTATTAATATGTACCGAACCAATGAAGTGTAAAACAAGTCTTTCTGCCTGAAAACCAATAAAAGTTAGCCAGCAAAGAAACAACACCAGCAAAAAAATAAAAACAATAAAATAAAATAAAAAATAAATAAAATAAAAATCTATTGAGAAATCATTCAAATTCAAAACATGCCATTACAGAAACACTTCAATAAGCTTTAAGTCAGTGGCAGTGTGACCTTTTTGCGCAATATTTACTGTGGTCTGCAGGCTGCCTGTGCATGCATTTATTTTCCGGTATGTAAGCACATAGCTGAGAGTAATGGCTGTTAAGTGTGGCTCTCTGGTGGACCATCAGCATGAAGTACCGGTTTATTCTCAATGCAGGTGTCCACCTAGAGCCATTATGTATCCGTCCCTGACTCAGCTTCGGCCCAGCAGCAGGAGACAGTTCATTCTAATACCAAATAAAGGATGTGCAATTCATGCAGACTCATCTGATGCTGCCATCCAAATCCTGAGACACTTTAAAGGGGTCATCGGATGCCCATTTTGAAGTTGATATGATTCTTTAGGGTCTTAATGAAAGGTCTATAACATACTTTAGTTAAAAATTCTCAATGGTAGTGTAAAACAAGACCCTTTTACCTTGTCAAAATCCGCTCTGCAAAAATCAACCCATTCTGTTGGATTCTTTAAATGCAAATGAGCTCTACTCACCCTCCCCCTAAGAAGAAGAATACAACTAAATACATAGACAGATAGAAAGCAATACTATTTTG
>NW_027394339.1:0-33813 GCF_049309525.1 Garra rufa | reverse complement strand
GTGTCGATTAGAATCATAGTCATAATTAAGTCTTAATTGTATATGTTGACTGTGCAATTATCTTGTACCTCTTTTATACTGCTGATGAAAAATAGTGATGAAGCTTGCCAGATTACTACTCATTTAGCTGGTTAATGAGGTGACAGGATTGCACAACAAAACTGCATTTCCCATCATTCTCTTTGGCAGCATGAAAATGATTGAAGATCCAGATAAATCATTAGTTACACACCTAATGCACAGTATTTGTTTCAAAGTGATAAAAAGGAGCACAATGTTGCAAAATTCATCAATTATGAAACTAGTTTATTTCCAACTGTAATGCAGCTCTTTAGAGAACAGAGGACATGCTAGGAAAATGTGCTTGATATGCTCATTTGGTTGTAGAGTTGCAATTAGTAGAGTAGCAATTAGTAGTATTTGGTCACATTAAAGTTCAACTTTAGTGTATCGACCTGCAAATGAGCCAGAACATGGTAGCCCTTCTGGCCTTCAACCAAGTGTTGGGGAGTAAAAGTAGCACTTGCTGCTAATTTTATTGCATTATTCAAAAGTGTGACAGAAGCTTAGCTCTTTTAATACAAACGTAGCTTTTACAGTAATGAGGTAGTTTTTTCAACGATTTGCAGTGTACCGTGACAAAATGCTAAATCACGCTTTTTGTCCTATTGTATTGCACACTCAGCTTTACAACCACGTGAACTCCGTTAATAAAGCAATCTCTCAGATTAACTATATATTCATTAGGAATGTGCCCCCAAACTGAATACCTTAATTGGAAAGGCACAGATAATGACTTCAAAATGAATAACAAATTCAAACGAATAATAGATAAAGTTACTTCTTGTTCTTACTGGATAACCAGGTTACAGCACAATATTTTAGGTACAACGCAATAGTGAGTATATAAAGAGAAAGATTGTGTGTAGTGTGATAAAATATCTGCTGTACCTGATGTGCAGCAGCAAGTGTGTAAAGTTGTAGTGAAGTTGTCAAACTGCACACTGATTTACTGTAAGCCCTAAAAATGTTGTCTAGAAACAGAAATTATGAAGAATGAGAGATTAGAGATGCTTTTGTGTAAATGGGTTCTACAAACACATTTTTTAAATCGCTTTCAAAAGTTTGTGGGGGCAAAATTTTAATTTGGTAAAAAAAAAAAAAAAAACTGTATACACTCTTAAAATTAAAGGTGTTTCATGATGTTATAGAATCAACTTTTTTTTTTTCTAAATGGTTCCATAAAGTACCTGTAACATCTGAAGAACCTTTCTGTTTCACAAAAAGTTTCTTTGTGGCGAATGAAGGTTCTTCAGGATATAAAAAGGTAAGAAAGAGTAAGACTTTATGGTTCTTTGTGGAGACAAAGATGGTTCTTCTATGGAATCGCTATGAAGAACCTTTATTTTTAAGAGTGGGACTACAGAATTAGTATTATTATTATTATTTTAATTAAGTATAACTTAAATTTAAATGATATATAATAACTTAACCTAAAATTAAATGATACTTACATAAATTTTATATATAATTTTATACAAAAGTTCTTTCTGTTCCTCAAATCTAATTTCAGTTGAATTCAGCTTCAATTCTTCAATTATTTCAGCGAGTGTCATGGTGGATGTCCAAATCCAGTATCATTTTATGAATACAGCTGTTTTTGTGTCACAGAATGTAGTTTCAAAAGGTTTTCAGGTGAGAATGTACTTTTTTATATATGCAGTTTGTTAATAAAGATAATGTGTATTTGATCATTTGCTTCAACGTTTTTAGACATGACGGCTCCAGATGGTCAGCTGGCGTTCAACGCTCATGAATCCACCTGAGAGCAACGTCAATACGGCCAGATCTTCTCGAATTTACCACTGGCTCTTTCGTCTCTGTAGTGGTTAAACATGAGATGTAATTCGTTTTTGGGCAGTCTTTGGTCTCATTAATCTATTATTTTTGTTAAATATTATTATTCGGTGAATACAATATATTACAGTAATATATTCAAGAATAGTGTTTAGTATTAAGAAAATTATAACTGAAAAATTATAAAGGCTTTAAGCAGAAGGTATTTTTAGCTTCGAGACGAGACCGATCTGAATGCTGTATCAGATGCAGGTACATTAATCAAACTCACTCAGTCCATCATCATAATACTCTAAAACAGTGAGCTTTTACTGCAGTAATACAATAAGCTTTAAATGAAGCAACTCAACATTCCTTCGTTACTAGTGCAAAAGTGACATTTTGGAATTAGTAACAGAGGCTTTGGGCTTAGCTGTTCAACTGTCAAACTTGAATCCATGGCAGAAGGAAGTAGTTTGCACAAAAGAGGACTTTTAAAGACACTCCATTGTTATTCTGTTTATTTACACACTCGTGCTGTCAAACTGTTGTATAAACACAATATCACACAAGTAGACTTGAGATATGGCTGTATATCGCCACACTGTGATTACCTACCTTACAGCCATATCTCAAGTCAACGAGTGTGATATTGCTCATGTATAAATACATTTATAAATTCACTTGTTCACTGAAGTTTAGAGAAGAATCTCAAGCAGAAGGTTCATGCACTCCTGACAGCAAAATGGAAATATTTCCATGACTTTCTAACATTTACACATAGAGAATATACTTGTGAAATATAAGTTATGCACTGAGGAAAACACATCTCAAACACATTAAACGTAGCCCATCTGTTAGCACCTGTATCTGTCAGAGCATCTGACAGGGCAAGCCATTTGAAACTATACATGTTTACTACTACTGTATATCTTAGCAGTTATTTAAAAGCCCTTAATGTAAGCATGTGTCATATTTATAACAAATTGGATTATGCACTTTCCCTGAGCAGCTTGTTTCGTGTCCTCCACTATTTTTCAGATGCACTTGCCTCGCATAAAACTACTGTATATATTGATATAAATGGTATTGCTTCATACCATATTGTTTATAAAACTAAATATATTACAAACTCGATATACCACTCAGCCCTAAAAAAGGTAACAGACGTACATTTAAAACAGGTTTTTCATGTAGTTTAGACAAACTAACAGTTCAAGACCCACCAACATCTGGTTTTATCCAAATACTATTGCCACTGCAACAATTATAGATATTAATTTTGGTGCACACCCCAATATCCATTTATTTTCAACAATGAATGATAAACAATGTTGGTTTTGAAGGGCCACTGTACAAAGTAGCTCTGTCTCTAATGAAATAGTGTAACAGTTTTCATTAATTTTGCATTAATCATCTTATAGTATATATAATGTGATAATTACCAGACACCACTTCCATACAAACACAGCTTTGATGTAGACTCTCTGTCTAGTTGATATATACAATGAATGTGTGTGTGTGTGTGTGTGTGTGTGTGTGTGTACTTGTCTACCTATCTAAGAGGGGACCTCAGCGTCGTTACACATCCACCAACAGGGGACCTCTTTGCCAAGAGGGGACATTTTCCAGGTCCCCTGTTGGTCATGCTTTAAATCATACAAAAATCAAGTGAAAAACACTTTGGTGAATTTTTTTTCATTTTAGCCAAGTGGGGACCTTCATGTGTGTGTGTGTTTAAGCCCATGCTCGGGTGTGCCCCTGTAGGCTGGGGCAGGAACTGCAATGGCAGATAAACACACGTCGTTCACACTTCTCTATTGTTTGAATGGCTTGTTCCAGAGAGGCACTGTATAAAGGTTATTTAATGTGCTGATTGCTTAAACTGATTACATTAATTTACAAAATATAATAAAATTAACTTAAACTTTTATGTTGACTTAATGCATTAATTATTTTGAGTTTAAACCTTACATATTTTGTGAATTAAATAACATCAGAACATTGATACTTTAATTCGACTAAAGATATTTAAAACAAAAGTGAACATAAAGCTTTGAGTTTATACCTTCAACATCTTTCATAGACATTTTTGGATGCTAAAGCTGATGTTTTAGTGTCATTGTGAATGTTTGTTTTAAACTACACTTTTGTGCAAATATCATGAAATAATGACTTTGATGAACAACTTTACTTTGGTCCCCTGTTGGATGGTGAATTGCGATGTGTGTTTAGTTTGCATTGTTATTTCTTACTTTCACCAAAGAACACTGAGGTTTAAACTTAAACTTTTATGTTGACTTAATGTATGAAATATTGTAAGTTTGTTTCATTATATTTTGTGAATTGAATAACATCAGAACATTGATACTTTAATTCAACTAAATATATTTAATACATCAGTCAACATAAAGCTTTGAGTTTATAGATTTAACATGTTTTATAGAGATTTTTGGATGGCTAAAGCTGATGTTTTAGTGTCATTGTGAATGTTTGTTTTAGACTACACTTTTGTGCAAATATCATGAAATAATGACTTTGATGAACAACTTTACTTTGGTCCCCTGTTGGATGGTGAATTGCGACGTGTTTAGTTTGCTTTGTTATTTCTTACTTTCACTAAAGATTACTAAGGTTTAAACGTAAACTTTTATGTTGACTTAATGTATGAATTATTTTACGTTTAACTCAATAATCTTTAATAAAAGTTAGAAATAACAAAGCAAACTAAAATCACATCGCATTTCACCATCCAACAGGGGACCAAAGTAAAGTTGTTCATTAAGGTCACTATTTCATGATATTTGCACACGTTAACACACAAAGTGCATTACGTCAACATAAGTTTAATTTAGACCTCTTTATCGTGTAATAGTAATGCTAGCATTAATAAAACAATTCTTGCGATCAGAATGAAATATTGAAAAAAGGCATTACAACAGCATATTAAATGAAATAAAGTTTATTTAACATCCACAATCATTCCTAAACTGAAGGTTTCTCACTTGCTTTTGCTGCACTCCTGCCAACGGAAATGGTCTTTCACATGATACACAATTAAGTTTATCACATAAACCCCCCGTGGTAGTGCAGACTTTCCACCATCAGTGATGAATGATTACAACAACAAAATACTGTGTTTTACTTAAGTTGTTTGCTCCGTATAAATCAAAGAAAATGTTTTCAATTGACAAAACACAGAATATAAATGACAAAATACCATGAAATAAAAATGTAAGATAATCTAAAATATAGATTTGTTTAAAGGAAATTTACACTGACGCTCCATTCATATGAACTACCAATGCAATGACACACTGACACAATGTCTATTTCCTCTGATTGTTGGGGATTAGATGTATGGGTTCTGTCCTGTAAAACAATAACAGTGTGTTAATCCATGTAACAAATATCTGATTTTTTTTTCTGTCCAGCATTACACCACTCTAGAAGCCTGCTGTTTATCTCATACCAGTCAAAGACTTCAACTGCTCATAAAACTATAATTAAATTGCCTAAATAAATATTATAACATAATATAATAGCATTCTACGTATAACTTGTGTTTGTCTTGACCATATTTCTTCACATTGAAGAGTGAAGTTACCCATTCTGACATTTTGGGATAGCCCAACTGGATCCTTGGAGTAGGGTAAACATGTCTGATATGGGTGTTGCCCGTCTGTCAGGATGTAATGCACCAAGCATCCTGCTTCCTACAATAAAGAAAGCTCATTTCAAACACTGTCCAGTAATGACCACCTAATTAAAATGTACAGAATGAATAAAACATAATTCAGTGAATTCCTGTTGTGGTCATATAACACTTGCTTTAAATGTCGACATGAAGGATAGTTGAACATAGTGTGTGAATTTTTTGGCTAAATTATATATTTCCTTTTGAGAAATCACAGTGGTCCCAGGCTGAAATATCATAACTGCATTCATGTAACGTGTTAATGTACACCATATTCTCACCCAAACCAAAGGTCCAAATTTCCCAAATCAAACAAATATAGTTCATGAGGTTGCCAATTGCCAATAATAATATAAAATTTAATTTAATAAAATGATTTTACTTAAAGGAGCTGTGTGGGATTTCCAGGGGTGACTAATAATTACAACCAATCTCTCAGTTATCTACACAAAACATGGTGGTGGAACATTGTGAATTCCATGTGTGTCTGTGGTGTGGAGATATAAACAGCTTATTCTAAGTAAATATAATGAATTATTACCTATGTCTTTAAACACCACTGAAGACATAGTTTTGTATATATTATAACGTTTCTGTCAATAGATCCTCCTAAAAATTACACACAGCTCCTTAAAATAAGACTCTTAAATGCTATTTATCCATTAGGTCTATTGTTTTGTTATAAATTTCATTTTGCCTTTTCACTGCACAATTGTACACTGGTTTAAACTTTAAACTAGTTTACATAAAGGACACTTTAATGGGATATCATCCTCAATCAGGTTAATAGTATTTTTTTTACTGTTTTTTTTTAAGCCTGACTTACCTGGATATCAGATTCTTTCTTGTACTTGTATTGCATGCCTCCAACATCTTGTAATGCCTTAAGTAAATAATAATTTGTTATCATACTTATTGATTATAAATTAACAAAAAAAATGTATTAACATTAACAAAAATTAACAAATACTGTAACAATTGTATTGTTTTAGTCCTCACTAAAATGTGCACAGCAGTATTGGAGAGGATAAGAGATTACTGTTAATTTGATGAAAATTATAATATTAGAAGACGTTGTACAAACATGTCTCCATGGCCAGTCAGGATCTCCATAGTCATACATAATTTCTTGTCCTGCAGTTATTTTTGTTATGGCAAATGCACACAGATGTGGTCTTTCCTCTTCATCCATTACCTATTGGTCAAAAAATCACATTAACACTTGCAAGTTACATATTTTGTAATCATGTAAAAATCATGTTACATTCGAGATGGGATTGTATAAAAGAAAACAAGGAATAGTATAAGAAAATACTTATAGACTTACTATTTTAATTTTGCTATTTGGCTTTATGTGATCATCATTTATAAATCTTCCAAGTCTGTCTGTATCCTTGCTGCCATCAACACTGTGTGGTGAAATGTTTTTAGAAACAATGTTGAATTTTTTAAATGCATAATTGTCTTTAATTATCACATTAATTAGTTCATTAATGTCTTACTACCTTAGTCCTTAGTACTGTCCCTGTAAGGAGTAGAAATACAAAAATTCAGCATCTTCAGCTGAGTACTCTTTGAAAAGAGCCTCTCCTTTAGATCCAGTGATATGTTTTCCAGCAAACTCCAACAGGAATTCTCCTGGCTCAATGTTCTTGGTGGCAAATACCCCAAAACCTAGTAAAGAGAGTATTCATAAGATTAACATAAAAGCATTGATTTAAATAAACTGGCTAATGTTTTTAAATGTTAGGTAAATCATTTAAAATAATTTATCATTAATTGTTTTACATGTGCAAAACTCATATAAACTGTGTATTATGTCACTAAATATCCAACAACCGTATTGTTACACACACTGTGTGTGTGTGTGTGTGTGTGTGTGTGTGTGTGTGTGTGTGTGCGCGTGCGTGCGTGCGTGCGTGTGTTTTAGTAGCACTCTATTTGAACTAATATAAATTTTAAGTAGCTTCTAACTTGACAAGTACAATTTCAAAGTAGCTTCCTCTACACTGCCTGTTGGGGAAGAAAAAAATATAGCTTGTTACCAGAAAAGCTACACTATTTTGACAAGCTGAGCTACTGTCACACTACTGAAAATTGTAGTTAAGCTAGTAGCATTGCTACCTTTAGCTAGTTACTTCCTGGCACTATTGTGTGAAAAGTTTCTCAACACCTGTTAGAAAGTAGAATAGCCACAAAGACTCCCTGGCAACAATTCAAGTCATGGACAGACCTGAAGAACAAATTACTTATTTGCCTTGCAGTAAACAGATTGTGAAGTATTGTCAAGCTTTCTGAGCATACCTCAGATTGCCAGAGGCAGAGCGGGGGAAAAAAATGGCCCGGCAAAAGATTATCAGTCCAATTTTACTTCACAGTCAGTCTCAATTCATATGTTTACCCCTTAGAAAATAGCAGCTACATTTGCAGGTCACGTGTAGATGCTGGAATTACCTGTGGGGAGAGCAGAATGCCATTCTAAATGGCCCAGGCGGGCAGAGAGGGTCAGCTTGCTTGATTTCCTAGTGGGGAAAAATCTTTCACATCTTAAATATCACACGGTAAGAATCTTGCCATTGGGAATCACACCCCAAACATAGAATCACCCTGAGATAACTCAAAATAGCGCTAGTTTAGTAAAACCAAATAAAAGTGAAAATGGAGAGACATTTCACCTCTGGCTATATGTGTAGTAGTTTGTAATATAAGGAGCAAAACCTAAAGTCATCATGTGGGTCACACATTTGACAGGCACCTCTAACACCAACATTCGCAGGTTGCCATCTCTCATAGCGAGGCTTTTTCTCTTTCCCTCATTCAACTCTCACCCCGTCTCTGTCTCTCTCCAAACCCCAATCGACATTTTCATTTTGAAGCACACCAGGAGTCTCAGATGGTATCACTTCGTAGAGAGTGTTCCTGTGCCCCGCTTGCTCTGTTCCCACCAGCATTAGAGTTTTTATTCAGAGACAGACATGGCCCGGGGGAAGACGGTCACCTGCTGAACCTTTCACAGAGATTAAGCGCTAAAGGGGGTTTGATACTGGGGCTAAAAAGATCTGACAAACCAGACTAATATGAACTGCATACAACACAGACGTCAATGCGAGTTATGTTGCTTTGCAACTTAAACAAACAAAGCAGAGTACTTCATGATAAATAGTTAAACACATTATAGTCACACGTGTCGTAAACCGAATTAAGGAATGGTCCTGGCATTTAGGCTTATCCGTATTTGCAAAGACAGAAATCTCAGAATGAACCTGATCCTTTGCAAAGACCCATCCCCCTTAGTTACTATTGCTACGGCTGACAATCCATGGTGCTGTAATGCCACACATCATGTTCTCACGCTGTAAAAAATTATGTGTTATGATTGGTCAGATCACCTGTCAATTGGTAGAACCAACCATTCCTGTGGCAACATTTCTGCAAAATGATTATTATTACATTGTTTCTTACATGTTTTGCAAAACTTAGTAAAAAGTAAAATATGCAGAGTGGTGCTAAAAGAGCAGTTCTGTCGGAAAACAGATGCACGCGATTTTGCCAATGATTACATTTGCCAATGATTACATTAGCCATAAAAACACATTTGCTGCAAGGACGGTGCCATTTCATCTTGCTTTTACAAGGCTTGAACTCTCTACTGAGTTTCACTGAGCTTGTACCTGAGCACCCAATGCTACCAAGCAAGTCTACAGTACTATGTCAGAAAAGCTAGGCATATTGAGCAAGTTATGTGATACTAAACAAAATGCATTAGTTTGCTGTATGGCATGTGAAATATGGTGTTGGTGAAACTGCAATGAATTGCATTTTTTGGCGTGACAACTCTGACAACATTGGCATGAAAATGTCAATGAATTTGGTCTTGGCGGAATAGATCTGCTACGCTGCTGCAGAGCAAGTACTGAGACTTGCTACTGCCAATGCATCCACAACATGCTGCATTGAGCATGTAATGCTGCTGCTGCATACATAACATACATGAAATAACCCCATATAGTATACATAAATCACCTTGTTGCGGATCTATACAGGTGGAGCTGGGGAAGGTGGAGGGTTTTTGAATCACGCTGCAACTCAGCAAGCACTAAGTCATATATTTGAATGTTGAGCAGTGAGCTCATTGGCTACAGATACAGGAGATAACCAATCAGCTGTTCCATGTGATAATGATATCATTATGTCAGATTGAGTTAGACCTATTAGACTGTGCTATCTAGAGTTTCATAGTAGTACATAAATTTGAAAAAATGAAGAAAAGCCCACAATGTATGTGGTCTACATGTGAATCACATGGGAGAACTGACTGACAGTAGCATCCTAACTGAAATATATCCTCATAAGTGACTCCAAGTGGCAGTTGCTGACTATGCAGAGTATTCCAAATCAGTCACTTATGAGGTACTTTTCAGTTAGGATGATGCCTTAGTAGACAGTTACCTATGGGCAGCATCATATTTGTTTGAGGAGGAGAAAATTTTTTGTTTTATTTATCATTAAAAATGTTCTGCTTTAGATGGATGACTTTCTTAAAAAGTGCAGCATTGATTGAATGTAAAGATGAAAATATGCTGTATTTCATGTGTGTCTGTGTGTGCAATCTGTTCTATGCTCAGATGCTGTGTGGGTTTGTGATATAAACTGTGTGACCAGGATCCACAAAAACTGTTTACCTATATAAAAGTGATGATTATTTCAGATGTTTGGCTAAAAAAGGTTGGACTGAGGTCAAGCCTTTCATGAATTCATAAAGCACTAGGCGCAAATGTACTAATTAAATAGGGTGTTTTAAGAATCGTTCAAAGGGATAGTTCACTCACAAATGAAAATTTGCTGCTAATTCACTCACCCTCAGGCTATTCAAGTTGTAGGTGACTTTTATTCCCCTCTCAGTAGAATAGTAAAAAAAGATGATTTTAAGTCCTTGGTGATTCATAAAATGCAAGTTAGAGGCTACTGATACTTTAAAAGTCAAAAATAAATATACAGACAACATAAAATATTGAGACCTTGTGATGCAAAACAATTGGTCTATGGACAGAATTTGAACATTATTACCGGAAACGAACTTGTTCACCAAATTAGATTGGATGCTTTATAATATAATTGTATGTATGTTAGGTCATTGAATGATTGGGCAAATAAACAGGTGATTTGAATCAGTTCATTTAAATCAGTTCATTGTTTCTTGCACCAGCTGATCGATTCACTTCATAAGACCTCAATATATTGTCAGAAGCCACAGGTATTCATTTTGTCATGTCTGCATATGTTTTTTTTTTTTTTTTTGGCTGGTAGCCTCTGCCTTTCTTTTCATGAATCACCAAGGACCAGTTTCAGCTAAAAATTTCTATAATTAACATCAAATTTTCTTTTTTTTTAGGTGAAATATCCCTTTACTTTAATAAGGTTTTACAAAAATTTTCCCACTTATACTTATAATAATCTTTCCCTCTTACACTTATAATAAACTGTATAGTATTTTAATATGTCTATGCAATATCATACAAGCAAAATGTGCTATTTTATAATGCAGTACAGCTCTGATTCAATTGTATATCTATGAAATCTACAAAAAATGCTATTCTATTCATTTTTGCTCCAGACTGTTGATATATATATATATATATATGTGTGTGTGTGTGTGTAAGAAATATCAGCAATACTAGAACACTGCTCGACCAATCAGATTATTAGAACAGAATTAACTGA
This sequence comes from Garra rufa, assembly GCF_049309525.1. Lineage (NCBI taxonomy): Eukaryota > Metazoa > Chordata > Actinopteri > Cypriniformes > Cyprinidae > Garra > Garra rufa. Next base: position 22,559 of record NW_027394339.1, on the reverse strand, counting down.
TGTTTTACAAGTAAAGTTATGTTGCCATACAGCTTTTATATTGTGATTCTACGTTCTGCTCTTGAGAATTCCTTTTATCAGTATTTCAGAACAGAAGCTGTCTCTACAAAGTGGTCCTTCAAAAGACGGCATGTGAAACATGAGCATGCTAATAGAATGTTGTTGCTTTTTTCTCGACCAGGCTTGTTTGCCGTAGCTTAGTATGGTGCAAACATCTGTTGGATAATTGCACACGCAGGGTTCCTCTATCCGCTAAAGACATACAACATTACACATTCAAGACTACATTTTAGACATCAATTATGCTATCTCATGTTTACTTAACCAAGCCATTACCATGCTAACAGTTCAGGACAATACCTCAACAGCATTATGAAAGCTACAGTTAATGTGAATCTGAGGGCAGTGGAGCACTAACAAGCCCTGAATAACAAAAATACCAGGAAGTGTTTCACGGCAGCCCTCTATGCTGTCAATGCTGCTGAGAGAAAGAGAGACAGGCTAGAGGAGGCTGTTTTCAGAAAAGGCAGCGTCTTATCTTGATATAATCGCACCGCCACTCTCATACCTGCTAGGCCGCTGATAACTGACAGCAGGAGAAGTGGTTTCCATGGTGACCCCATACTTGTTCTGGAGGGTCCCTTCCGTGAGATTGTTAGTAGGTCTGTTTCTTCATTAAAGCAGTGCCTGTGTAAAACAAGAGGACAACAGAGAGGGACGGAGTGAATTTAAAATAAATGTGTGAGGGAGAGTGAAAGAAAGAGGTAGGATAGTTTAACTCAAAATGCTTTTGTTCTATAAATCAGTCTTGCTCAATGATGTCCAACAAATATCAGAAATATAAGCTCTGGAGCAAATCCAGCTAAAACACAGCAATAACAAACAGAACCCTGACTAAAATCCCTTGGTATCACTGTCAATAAATACACCATAAGTTCTGGCCAGTACATTGTAAAGCTTAATTTCACAAAAAGCATGCCAGTACCACACAATAAATAAATAAATAAATAAAATACTACTAGTACTAAATACTAAATAAATACTATTACTGTTGTCATGGGGAGAAAAGCATTTAAAAAATAGGATTTGTCTTAAAAATACTTCCTTTTAGCAACTTATTATTTATTTTGATTTTGAGCTTTTATATGACCCAGACAGACCAGTCTAAGGAATAAATAAAATCATAGTCACATAACATAAAAAAAAAAAAATCTAAAATGTAAAAAAAAAAAAATATGCATGTACATATACATGTCATTAGATAATAGTGAGCTTTGAATTTATTTTATGCTAAATATTAAAGGTTTTTATTTTGTATTTAATTTGTTAATTTTAGTTTTCTAATGTTGTGGTATTGAGGGTGGAGAGAGTGCTGTACGTTCACTCCCCCCACCTACAATCCCTGCCGGACCTGAGACTCAAACCTGCAACCTTCAGGTTACCAGTGACGAATCTCTAACCATTAGGCTACGGCTGCCTCCAACCTGATTATGTTGCCTGATTTTGCCTGTTGCCTGATTATGTTATTCTGTTCACATGTGTCTTGTTAATTTACTCATTAGTCCCTCGTTCGGTTTAATATTTATAGCCCTGCCTTTTCCTCTTTATCCAGTCTACATCATGTTAAGAGGTGTTCTCCTATGTGGATTTATTAAAGACTGTTTGTTTTGACTATGCCTCATTCATGCTCCTTCTTTCGCCAGCAAGCCGTAAGAGAAGACAGGACCAACCAAAAATGAACTGGGCTGAGGACTGGTGAGCTGGCATGATCATATGCTTAATGCTTGCTTCCGGATGGGACTCGACAATGATAATTTGTTTTGATTTCTTTCTCTGATGACTGTTAGAGACCTGTAGCAGACTTTATTAATTACATCTTCGATTTAAATGGCTTGGATTTCCTCGTTGAGGTAGATAATGATAACCGTTCAGTCCCTATCCGGAGGCATATTGGCACTCCAGCTCACTATAAACTAGCTCCCTTCACATACTGCTCCAATGGTTCTGCTCCCTCTGATCCATCTGCCATTCAACAAGATCAGAAAAGGCAAAGATCCGCTCCAGAGTGCACTCCAGAGTCTGTTCCAGTGCATGTCCCTAAACTTATTGAGTTGGCGCTCATGCCTGAGTTCTCTGCTCCAATGTGCCTCTCAGAGCTCCTCGAAATGGCACTTCCTCCAGAGTTCTTAGCCCATATCCTCCCTCCAGAGTCCGCTCCAGAATGCTCTCCAGAGCTGAACTGGAAGCCCACTCATGTAACCGAGCTCAACCAAGAGCCCACTCACATAACAGAGCTCAACCAGGAGCCCAGCTGTCCTTCGTCTCCGCTAGGTACCTGATTTCCCCCAATAATTTTTTTTTTTTTTTGGTGGGGACATATGTCTGTGGCCATAGAGGTGGAGCCTGGGAACCTCGACAGGGTCACAAAGGCCCAACGTCCGTGGCTTCCTGAATGGCCGGCTCCTCCATGGCCTCCTAAATGGCTGGCACCTCCATGGCCTCCTGAAGGCCTGCCACCTCCATGGCCTTCTGAACTCCCTGATCCGCCCTGGAAGGCTTCCTTGTCTCCGCCCTGTTCCTGCCTTAAACCAGCCTCCAGGGCGAAATACGTACCAATAAGTACATATCACTGCAGTTTCCAAAAGAAATAAACACTAGAGGCAGAATAGAACTGGATTTAATATGTGTAATTATTGTGTATGAATCCTGTGAAAAACATCACTCATGCTAAAAGATAAAAGATAAAAAAAAAGCTAAAGCGACATGCTTGTGATTTTGCGTTTTTATGTCACATTTGCTTGTTCATATATTAGGTCGGTTTAGGTGTAGTGCAGATAGTATGTTATTTAAAAAAAAAAGCATGGAGCATTAGAGTTATAGCGCCACTCAACTGACATTTAAAATCTGAACTACTGTGACAAATACAAAACCAACTTCACATAAAATCTACCATATGTATGTTTATCTGTTCTAAGGGGAAAAAAACAAACAGTCTTTTAGCGTCACTCAGTGGACATCTCATATCGAATGTCAAGAATATGTCTTGCGAAAAAGTTTCCACAGGTACGTTTTCATCATGAGATCAGGTTGTTAATTTAAACATTTTTTGGTTATGCTCACTTGGCATATGGTTGTATTTTGCATGTGTAACAGTCTCAAAATTTAATGAGAGGTTTGTGATTGGATTATGAACTTCTGTTTAGATTTGTTTTTGTGAATTTAAGTAAATATTGTGATTTAATTTCTGCGATTTTGTACGTGACTTCATTTCAATCATTAAATTTTAATGCATCAATGAAAACACTATTAACAACAAAACTCTATAACAACTCACACTTACTGGATTTGTATAAGTGCCATGGTTCAGTTGTAGGATTTTAGTTACGCAAAACAACAAGTAACGAATCAAATCTCCATACTCCAAGGAAGTTCAAAGATTCTCTTATCTGAACCATTTGCCAAAACGGCGCGAAGCCACTGGGTGCCACTTTGTCTACGCCAAATCTCTGTCTGCTGATCGCCCAGGAAACGAAGCAGCAATAAAGATAATCCTATCAAATGAACAACTAGCTATTTGTGCTGAGAGACCCATTAAAACAAATGGAGATTTGTCACCTTCACCAACACATGACTAAGAATTCGCTGACACAGGAAGAGGGAAATCTGCGGGATCATCTCCCCCCCTTTCTGAGACCCTCCAAAGAACGGACCGTTTGTCCACTTGTGACTTGAGTTAACAAATTAAGTTAAGAAAAATTATGGATCACAGGATAGCCTCCCTGCTGTAAAACCCCCCCATCAGAATTCCCTTCACACATCACGAAGCTGAACCCCCGCTACGTGCGTTACATGCTAACAAATATGATACAGAAAAAAAAGAAACCAAGAACGCTATTCCAATCAATTGAACTTACTATGCAAAGGGATAGGATACCCTCTTTCCTTTATGTTCAATGTGTGCCGTGTAATCGTGTACTTTACTATGCCTTGTGTGCCTTAATTAATCCAGTTATTAAGTATGTATTCCATGTGTAACCTTATATCCCTATGTTTGATTTCGTTTGAACGATCATGATGAAATGCAGGTTGTCTGAGTGAATGAGAATTTCATATTGTATGCATTGCAGTAGTTTGATAATCGATAACCAAATTGAAGATAAATCTGTGTCCTAATAAGTCACATGCCAGAAGGAATTGCATCAAACATGACCCCGCCCCCGTGGCAACGCCATTGGTCTTCAAGCCCCAGGGTCGTGTCTAACAGACCCCTTAAAACCTAATGGCCCGAACCAGAACATTGGCTTGAATTGTGCTTGAAGCGCGGACTTGAATTGTGCTTGAAGTGCCGACTTGAACTGATTGAACTGAGCGAGAAGAGCCCTGAAACATCCTGAAAGACTCTAAACTTTCTCTGCCGAAGATCGCCTGCTCGTTCCAACTACAAGGAATTCTTGCCCTCCAGAACTCACAAGAAACTGCAAAAGACTTCCGCATCCCGGTTTGAATCTTCAGAGCCTACGCGCCTTGCAACCCAAGCGCCAATCGAACTCTGAGAGCAACTCACGTTGCCCAACTCTAAGCTCCTGAGGAATTCCCGAAGACGTCATCCGAAAGACCGACTAGCACGCAGCCAACCAGGGCATCCGCTGAGACGAGCCTCCAGCCAGGACGGAATCCCCATTCCGGCCAAGAGAAAGTAAACAAGGTCTCCCATTTCTTGTTGAAATCTGGTGCGTTTTGTTTAAGTTAGATCTCTGCTTGATGATTTTCTGAGGTTGCGATTTGAGAAGCTAGTAACAGTAATATAACAAGTCTTGGGTTTTCTCAAAATTCATAAAATCCCATCTCTGAAACTGTATGAGTGTGCGTGTGAATGTGTGTGTATGTGTTCGTGTTTTGAGTAGTTTAGTTTTGTAATCCTAGTGTAGTTTTCAATAAATCATTGTTTTCATTGAGAGAATTGTCTTGCCTTTTGTGTTCACAAAGTACTATTTTGCCTAGATCAAGCTACCTGGCTTTAGTTTCCCAAATTAATATTTAAGTTTATTTACGCTCCGGCCAATGAGCGTGAATAGACTTCGGAATTGATAAAGTGTATTGATTTGACCGATTCGGTGGACGACCGGTCAGGAAATATAAACTATTAATTCTAAATTGATTTCCCTGAAGTTTAGATTCGATTCTATATCCGAATCAACATTAAATTTGAGTTAATTTCTACACAGTATATGAAACATTGCTATCATATGCCTGTATCAAAATGCCACACTATTTCAACCTAAGAGCAGCTCAACCATGACAGTACCACAGTACCTTTTTAATAAAGTGAAAAGCAGAAGTTTTCACTCCTCCCCTTTAATCAACCCTCACACTGAAGCAGAGAGAGAGAGAGAGAGAGAGAGAGAGAGAGAGAGAGAGAGAGAGAGAGAGAGAGAGAGAGAGAGAGAGAGAGAGAGAGAGAGAGAGAGAGTTTGTCGGCGTGTAAGCATGCATTAGTCTCCATGATCAAAGCACAGATGAGTATGGTGCTTTAGGCGTGATGGAGCAGCCAGATGCTTGAAAAACAGACACACCGTCCTCCAACCACACCAAAACACACACACACACACACACACGCACGCACGCACGCACGCACGCACACACACACACGCACACGCACACGCACACGCACACGCACACACACACACACTTTAGGTCAGACCTTTAATGGTCGTGCAGCTGCTCATATCAGCACAAACACACACACATGCTACAGCAGGTTTATTTAATAAACTTTTTGCATAAAAAGAGAGCAAATATTAATTTTTGAGGCTGGATGCAATTAATGGAGTCCTGTGGAGAGCCTGAGGAAAGACTGGACATGCTTTCACAATCTCTCTCTCTCTCTGTCCTCTACCCATCCATTACTAATAACACCTGCCTCTGCCTCACCTCAGTGCACACACATACACACCCACCCACGTGCAGACTGACCGAGACTGAGTAGCGTAAACTAACAATTCTCATTATTTATATTCATGGCACCATGGCCTGCCTATCAAAAACAATATCAATGAGAGTGTTCTGCCGGAGTGCCTGTAAAAAATGTGTCCATATGCCCAACCTTTTGGAAGCCACCACATGGTGCACTTTCGATTTATCTTCTATTCGTCTGTTTGAAACTGTTTTTCATTTTTTTTTGTTTTCCCCCATTGACAAGGTCACATTGCATGAACAGTTCACAGCAAAAAAATAAAACTCATTTCATCTTTTACTCAGCCTAATGTTGTTCCAAACCTGTATGACTTTCATTATTTTTATTTTATTTATTTAAAGAATATTCTGGTCATTCGTCTGCATCATGGAAGTGAATGCGAAAAACACACTCATGCATTTCAAATCTTCTGATGCCATACAAAATTTTTGAGATTAAGAGACTAAAATTTAGATCATTAATACTGAAAATCTTGACCTCTGCCCTAGTTCTTTTGGATGTTTTTGTGAAGTAATGTTCTTTTGAGTCAGACTTTCTAATGAATCACTTACATTTCACAAAATTGGTCTAAATAAGTCATTTATGAATCAGACTAATCTGGTCCTTTCTGAGTCATTCAACTTAATGTTCTAGTCTGTAAGAAAGTAATTTGGTAAACCATGATGGCCAGTAAATAACAGAGATGGGAAGTAACAAAGTGCAAATGCTTTGTTACTGTACTAAAGTAGATTTTTGAGGTGTTTTCTGACTACTTTTTACTTCCACTCCTTGTTAATTAGGTTTAAATCTGCTTTTGGTGGATCAGCAAATCGACAAATGTCTAAATCATAAATCGATTAGTCTGTACTGGCAATGCGATTCAGATTAAAAAAAAAAAAAAACATGGTTACTATACTTTTACTATAAACCATGATTAATTTTGCTAAAAGAAAAATATGATAACATGTTCAGTATTAGGAGTTCAGTATTTTCTGTAAAGATATTGCCATGATGTAATTATTATTGTACTAATTTTGACATTATAGAAAATATATTTTTGTTCAATCTACAGTATTTAAGTCACTTTAAGATAAAACAACAACACATGGTCATAATGTGATGCTTTAAATTGAACTAAAATAATGTGCACAACAGTAGATGGCTGAAGTGAAAAGGGACAGGTACAAGAACATTTATGAAAAAGAGTAAACACACACAAAGATGCAGAGAGATATCACGGAAAATGAAGAGACTAAAAATGAAAATGGAAGTTAAGGTGCAGTTCAAGAAAGAACCTTTACTTATTTTTCATGGCCCCAGTCTAATGAATAATATTCTGTCAAATTTTAAATTAGGAGTAGAGCTCAATTTTACTGTGTGCAAAAAAGCTGAAGTTCTGTGTAAGTTCTAGACTTCTAGTAGTGCTAACCAGAAATTAAACATCTGACTTAGAAGATACTATTCTATAGAAACTTGTTTTTGCAATGTATTTAAATCAATAAATAATTATTGGCTGATAAATAAATAAAAACGATTGTCTGACAAACGTTCTAAGGTGTGCATTATTTTCAGGGAAACACACAGCGAACGCAGGTCATGACCGTACATGTCCATATCACCCGATTTCAGTTCAAAGGTCCTTATAGCCTAAAACAGCAAAATAACCCAAACCCACAATTTACACTGGACAAACAAATAAATACAGTAAACAACAGGATTAAAACAGATTATTCCCATGTTTTTGCCACAAACAATAAAAAAATGGTGTTAATGTTGTTAGCACTGCTCTGACGATTAACAGCTTAACATCTACATGACATTTCTCTCAAGCAAGGTAACAACGGCACTCTTCTTAAAGAAAATGAACTTAAAGTTTCACTATAAGTAGAGACACTGCTGCCCATCGCCTGCCTGCCTGTCTGTCTAAACTTCATTATTTTGCAATCTAACTGCATTAACGGCTCAAGCGTTGTTACTAGGTCTAAAATGACGTTTTGGAATTAGCAACAGAAGCATTGGATGAGCTGCGTAAGAAATTAATCCTACTCACACTAGCGTTTTAAGGACAAAAACCATATGAATGCCTTGAAATATAGCATCTGATCAATGTCTTGAGGTTTGGTACCATAGTACAAGCAAAATAATTGATTTTGGTCCATTGAATTCTAAGAAAATAATGCACACCCGAGGTGTAATGGCCACTGCTTCGCGTCATTATTTTCGAAGAATTCAATGGCCTGTCTCCAATTACTCTTTACTTGATCAGTACTTAAATGTATAATTACACTGTAACAAGGACACCTTAAAATAAAGTGTAACTCAAAATTATTTTTCCCAAAATGTTATTTTTCCTTGGCTTATGCCGAGTTGATTGCACACCAAAACGCGTCGAGATTTTTTTGCAATTTGCAATTTTTCGAACTCGTCCTAGATGGTTTGTCTGATTGCCACCAAAACTGGCTCAGATTGTCATCAGGCCATGCTGGCAAAAATGTATTGAACACTTTTTGGTAAACCCTGCCATTCTCAAATATCATGCAAACGAATTTGACAAAGCACATACCCAAAATGAACACCAGACTATATCACCACAACACTTTAATGCATTAATACCAAATTTGGGACATGTCATCATAAGCATCACCTGAGGCTAGATGCAGCATACAAAGCCTATTTTTGCTTATAACTTCTCTTCTGATTCTTTATAGCATGCCGATCCAATTTTACCATGTTGGCCTTTTTTGTCGTCAAAGTTTAACTTTTTTTTTTTTTTTAAGCTAATCGCTTTTGATTAATTTTGCATATTTTAATTGAAACTGATCTTGATAGATTCCTTGGATCATGCCAAGAACACATCATTTTGCTATATTCAGTCAAATTTGCAGTCCATGATTTTGAATTTCTTTGAAAACCTACTTTTTCGAACTTCTCCTAGAATGTTGGTCTGATTTTGAAATCAGCTCAGATTACCTTCAGACCATGCCGGCAAAATGTGATAAAAAGCCTTCTGATAGCAAACTATTATCGAATAACAAATGAATTTGAATTGTTTGGCATGATGCCAAGCTGAACAATTTGCTAACAGTGCCACCTATTGGTCAAAAATGATAAACCAGCAAATCATATTACTAGTGATTTTATTTATGCTTTATTATCCATTTTGACTAAAATCAATTACTCATTGTTGCAGTTAATCTGATGCTCCTTGTCATGCTTAGCTTGTCATTTTGCCTCTGTTGTGTTTGGCCCCGTATTAGCCGCTCGCAGCTATATTTCTTTCTGTAATTTAATTCTGTTCTTGTTTGATAAGCAGCAGCAATGCAGTACATTATGAACTACAGCAATACCAGAAGTTAAAACCCATATCCCATAAAGCCGAGTTTTATAGCACTGCATGCTTGACAAAATGCTTCCATTCAGTAGTTTATTGGAGTGACTTCTTGAGTAGAAAGGAGCTGAGTGTGTGTGTAATAGACTCCTGTGGGAGTGGTACTCCTGTGTATATTTAGTAATGCAGGCTTGCGTCAGGCCTGTCTAAAGTTCATCGCACTTGGCTGCTCCACATCAGGCTGTGTGCATGAGCTCTCTCATCGAAAAATTCTCTGTCTTTCTCTCCCTCCCACTAACAATGTACAAACAGAAGGAACAGAACTCCAATTTCAGCCCAGATCAGTCATAAGGCTGAGGAAAAAATCCCACGTTTACAGACAAGAGGAAGACATCCTGTCTATGGCAATTATATTTGCTGGTGGTATCTCCCTCTTTTAATAAAGGTGTAGCAGCTGAAACTATTACACTGTATGTATCAGTGCTTCTTGTCTGATTTGCTTCAGGATTCAAATATTATGGCATCTTTAATGTATTCAGTGTAGCCTTGATATTTGATCAATTCATTAATTCATAATTATTTTCAGACAGTTTCTAGATATAATTTATCAACAATTCTAAAATATGACCCCTCATGAACACTTTTAATATAAATAAATTTACAGCAATTGTCACACACAGTAAACCCATTTGTCTTAATTTAGTGTCAAATAAAGCTATTTAGTTCTGTTTGTTCTCTGTATAAATGAGAGCTCTGTGGTCTCATTTGTGTTTCACTTTAGAAGGTCATTTTATGCATGGATTTTCATGCTAAATTGGTGATAAAATTAAGTTAAAAACATTTAGAATCAATACTATGCAAGATTTTGGTAACACTTTAGAATAGGTAACACTTATTCACTATTAACTACGACTTTTCCCTCAATAAATTCCTAAATTGCTGCTTATTAATAGTTAGTTAGGTAGTTGTTAGGTTTAGGTATTGGGTAGGATTAGGGATGTAGAATAAGGTTATGTAGAATTCGGCATTAATATGTGCTTAATTAGTACTAATAAATGGCCAATATTCTAGTAATATGCATGCTAATAAGTCGTAGTTAATAGTGAATAAGTGTTACCTATTCTAAAGTGTTACCGAGATTTTTTCTCAGCCTTAAAGGAATACTTCATCCAAAAGTTGAAAATTAACTCACTCTCATGAAAGATGTAGATGAGTTTGTTTCATCATCTGAACAGATTTGTAGAAATGTAGTATTGCGCTACTTCACCAATGGATCCTCTGTAGTGAATGGGTTCCGTCAGAATGAGAGTCTAAACATCTGACAAAAACATCACAATAATCCATGCCATTCCAGTCCGTCCAGTTCCAATCTGTTCTGAGGAAGAAACAAATTGATCTACATCTTGCATTTGTTTTCTTTTTTTAGTTTACATGCTTTAAATAATATGTGATCATAAATGACTCTTAAAATTAAATGTTGAACAAATTAGTTTAACGGATCAAATCAAACGAGTTTGTGTTTGTTAAAACTCCAAGTGTCTATGAGGCGCACTAGCATTCAGATCACACGGCGAGATGTCTTTGACGGTGTAATTCCACTGATGATGAAATAGCAGCAGCCAGAGGGATGAAATGAAGAGAGATGTACTTCCTCGCTTTGAAGTGAGCGTTGACAATAATAATGTAAGGCCACCATCTCTGATGTAGCGCATGCTCTCTTACAGTGCATGTCCGTCCTAATAACAGCGAGATGAAACGGTGTCCACCTCTCGCTAATTGTTTAAAAGCCTGTCCTGGTTTTAAAAAAATCTTTATGAGAGCAGAAACAAAAGGGAGCGGCGATAATGAAAAAAAGCACTCGTTTGTCACGAGGAGGATCAGATGGCTCTCTTTGAATTCCTCATTAATTAAAAGAGGCAGATGAAGTGTAATGTCACCCAGGGGACGGGGATTAGAGCGGCTCCGGGCCATCATGACTCCAGCACAGTGACCTCAGCAGGACAGAGATGCTGCTGGAGACCAAACAGCCTCTACAGAGAGAGAGAGAGAGAGCGAGAGAGGACAAAAAAAAAAAAAAACAGCTACTCTTATGGGCTTCATCTAAGAGTGGTTTCTTGGTAAACTATGTCAGGACAGTTTGAACAAATGAGTACAATAGGATGACTTCTAATCAACCAAGAAAAAATAAATTAAATTAAAATTGGCCATAAATATGTGTATCTACAGCTGTTTTTTCATGTTTTAAAATATAGTTAAATATAACAAATTATAAATTGATGAATTGAATACAATATTTAATGGCAATCAATCAATCAATAACAACTTGGTCATAAATATGTGCATCTACAACTGCTTTAAAAAATATAATTTTGCTTGCTAAATAAAAACATTTTTTACCGCCTTTTGAAGTTAAAAAAATGCTTCTCTTGTCTTGTTTTCAGAAAAAAATAAGTAAGTTTTTGCTTAAAACAAGCAAAATAATCTGCCAACGGGGTAAGCAAAATAATATTTTCTGCTTGAAATAAGATTATTTTTCTTACCCCATTGGCAGATTATTTTGATAATTTTGACCTCTTTTTTCTGAAAACAAGACACTAATTTTTACTTGATTTAAGAATTTTTAGATATTTTGTCTGGAAACAAGACAAAAATTTAAGTAAGAAAAGCATTTTTTTGCAGAGATCAAACACCTGATTTATGTCATTATCTTCTGAATTGTTAACAATAAGCATTAAAAAAAAAAAAAAAAAATCATGTAATGCCTTTTTGTAAATGGCCAAAAAGTGTGCTTCTGTGCACTGTATATATGCCAATCTATAAGTCTGTATGTAATCCCAAATATCTCTTTAAAATAAAATTTAGTTTACCACCTGCTTTTTGCTAACTTAAAGGGATAGTTCAGCCAGAAATGAAAATTGTATGTTTATCTGCTTACCCCCAGGGCATCCAAGATGTAGGTGACTTTGTTTCTTCAGTAGAACACAAACAAAGTTTCTTAACTCAAACCGTTGCAGTCTGTTGCAGTGTTTCTTGCACAGACTGATCGTTGTGTGTCTCAAAGCCTCAATGTATTGTCACGAGCCACAGGGTTTAATTTGGACTGACTGCAATGGTTTGAGTTAAAAACCTCTGTTTGTGATCTACTGAAGAAACAAAGTCACCTACATCTTAGATGCCCTGGGGGTAAGCAGATAAACATCCAATTAAAATTTTGGGGTGAACTCTCCCTTTAAGGTTATTCATGCCAGGAAAATAACTATCCAACTAGTGCAACTGTGAATTTGCCCGTGTACGCATGTGCTGAAACAAATAGCTTATTCTTTTATGATCATGCAGCACAGGCTTCTACATCTTCTTAATCTCAGCTGCCGATGTCGTTCAGTAATGACTAATGCTGCTCTACTGTTCTAAATTTTCCGTGAATCTCTTGTTTGAGGTCTGTGGGAGGAGAAGAAATCGAAAATCGAGGGCGGATGGTGAGAAAAGTAATTGCAATGGTGCGTCTTAAATGGGCAGCTCTATCTCGTTTAGCCAAAGAAATGATCCATACGGGAAGTCATGAGTGGAAAGAAGTAACTAGAAACAAGTGGTGGCTTATTTGAGTTAAAATAACTGCTGGCGTGAAGCTCCGGGAAAAGAGTAAGTTATCTCTAAAAAGAAAAAAAGAAAGAAAGCTGAAACGGATTCCTGCCTGCAGGGATACTGTTACATCATAAGCTAACACTGCCTGCGGGGAATTAGAACCATTCGTTCATAATTCGGGATGCAGAGCCAGGAAGAGACAGGGCTGTATGTTTCAATCATCCGTCAAAAAAGAAATGCAATGTATTTGTCTAACTTTGTGTTGAACTTGTCTCCATATGGTAGTTTTCACTCCTGAATCCGTGGACCCACAGCACTGCATATTTTGTATGTATCTCTTGTCTGACACACTAGGTTCAGGGAGTTTCTCCTAATGTGCTCATGATCTGAATCAGGTGTGTAAAAAAGGAGAATGTGCAGTGCTGTGGGTCTCCAGCACCTGGAGTGAAAACCACTGCACTCACAGAATGTTCCTCCTGTACCAACTGACCTGGAGCTGACACAGAGAGAAGACTGATTCACTGAGGTTTTTTATAACACTCTCGCAACATTGTGTTCACCCAGGATGTGTTGTTTCTTTCACAAATAGCTAGAATACCGAATGACGAGATATGTAAAAATAAATAAATAAATAAATAAACAGTTTAACTTGACCTGTGGTTCTCAACTAGTTTTGTAAAATGTATGAATGTGTTATTATTAGGGCTGTCAGTTTAACGTGTGAAGTTAATTAATTAGTTATGAAAAAATAACACAAAATATTTTAGCTCAGTTGACACACTGGCCCTGCCCCCAGACCTTGTAAATCATCTTGCATTTCATACAGTTGACTGATGACAAATATGACGCAGGGTAAGAACTTCATAAATGCAGTTATGCTCCTAAAATTCAAGATATTGGGGTAAAAATGTCCCTGTATGAGTTTTTGCCTCATATTTATATCATCTGATAAGGGATATCACATGAGCAGAGAGAGCAATAAGACTATCACATGAATCACACACGTGATTTTATACAACAGTTCAGTAAAAAAAAAGGTCAATATTGTGTTATATTTTAACTATATTTTAACCTCTGTTTTGCTCAGTTTTGCAGAGAAAATATTACTTTTAAATCCACCGCAGAACTGATATGAGTCTGTGAGCAACAAATCTTTGTTTAGTTTCTGAATAAATCTGCATTTTGAAAAAAAAAACAAAAAAAAAAAAAAAGATTATTCAACAGCCTATACATAAACTGAGCCATTTACTTAATTCCTGAATGAATCAGCAGTTTTAACCAATTAAATGAATTATAAAAAACATTTACCACCACCTGCTGGCAGTTTTAGTTTCTTATTTGTATAAATTCATAAAAAAATATATAATAATAATAATAAAACAAAAAAACACTGAAAAGAAAACTGTTGCTAACTAAGCTGTTTTGGACTTTCATTGTATGAACAAAAAATACTGAGATGTTTCTCAAATTATCTTCTTTTATGTTCCATAGTGTATGTTAAACTGTTGTAGCCTAAATGTGTTTGTGTAATAAATGTTATGCCAATCAAATAAAATATTTCTCTCTAAAGCTACTATTTGTCTACTTGATACTTTCTCATTTAACACAATAATGGCTTTACATAATGTTCTGTGGCTAATTTCAAAGACAATTTTAATTTGTAATTAATTAGATTAATTAATTGACACATCATGTAATTAATAAGATTAAAAATGTTGATCTGACAGCCCTAATTATTATTTAAAAGTTAGTGTTATCTTTTTCACCATTTAGTTTATATACAGTAAAAACAGCAATATGTGAAATGTCATTACAATTTTAAACAGTTTTCTATTTGAATATATTTTGAAATGTAATTCATTCCTGTGATCAAAGCTGATTTTTCAGCATCATTACTCCAGTTTTCAGTGTCACAGGGTGCTTCAAAAAGAGAGTTTTATTAGTCATAGCCAACGTTTGATGTTAACAACAAAATGACAAGGTGTGCTCCTCATTTTAAGAATTTCTAAAGTACTTTTAATAATGATATCTTAACTATGCATGAGTTGAGTTGCACTTCATTTTTAGTAGTTTTGAGGGTTTTTTATTTCCTGCTGTCCAAGACCTTAACAAATCTGTATGTCCCACCAGTTGTGAGTCAGTGATCTAGACAGCTGTTGTTTCGGTTGGACGGTTAAATGACTCTCCAAGAACTGTTATACCAAAGATCTCTAACAAGTCCATTGGAGTCCAAAAATAATCCATATACTGTAAAAACACAACCCAAACAGCCACCACTTCCTGACTGCTCAATATCTGTAGGGAAGTGAGCCTTTGTGTCCAATCGAAGAATGTGTGGAGCACTCCCACAGAAACCCCCGTGACTCCAGACAGGGTCGGTAACTTGATGACGGGAACCCGCTGATAGTCAATCAGGAACAGCCGAGCCCTGATTATAATCATAGGCTCCACGCTCACTTAATATAGCGCTTCACACCTCTCCAGCCCATTAACATTTACGTCAGTGATATTGAGAGGTCTGTGGGATGAGCGTGGAGGGGAGAACTGTCTGTTCATGTTTAGATGCTATTTTTAAAAAAATGTCGGTCAAAAGTTCCCTAAGTTCTTACTTCTAGACCTGCAATGTTTTGGTGCAATATGAACCACTTTTCCTCGTTCAGAGCTGGCACTTTGGGTGTAGAAAGACAAAGAACCGATTTGAAACTAGGCTCTGGCTCCAGACCAGCACTTAAACTGCCTTGATGGAAACGGGGTAATGTAGGCCTAATATATATTAGTCCTACATGTTAACTTTCATTGGTGTCATTATCTTTAATTGTTGATATGTTTGTACAGACTTGCCTCATTGTTTATATATATATATATATATATATATATATATATATATATATATTATATATATATATATATATATATATATATAGTTTATTAGTTATATAACATTTACAAGGACAAAACGTACATTTGTGTGCATTTTACTGATGCTGAAACATACTATATGGATGTATTACAACATTAAAAATGTAAAAATTGCTACTTATTTTTAGCTAAAAAAAAATTAAAATAATTACAAGTCTTTAATATCGTTAAGATATTTGTATCAATGAATTTTTATAATTGTATTGATAAGTGATTTAGGTTTTTGACCCCTTAACCTATCTTATAGCAAATTAAAAAGAGATATAAAAAGTAATAGTCAAAATATGCAGGGAAATTACCATTTTTGTAACATTTATTCTGTAGCATTAAAAAAATATATTTTTATAGTTGCTTATCTCACTTCTACCTCTAAACCTAACCATAACTATTTCTTAAAAATATATACACTATAAAGTAAAACATGATCGAAAGATAAGTGCAATTGCAATAATTTATTGCAAAAATATCCAAAGCAGTCTAAATGACAATGTGATGCAGCCACAGTCCTTTCTGGTGGAACATAGTAGGTTTGTGTGAGGTATAGAGCAAAATTTAAGTTGTTAATTGCTGAAAATATTATCCAGATTATTATCCTGATCCACTTTGTGTCCGTGAAGGCACACATTTCTCATTCAAACACACCTCACCAGAAACACGGCATGTTGCAATCTGAGACAACGCAGACAAGAGCCGACAAACGTACGATTTTTCTGACGTAAAACCTAGTGTAAAGCTTCTTGAAGCAGAAGTTTTTTTTTTTTTTTTTTCATTTTTAACAATTGCGTCAGTGCAGGTATTGCTGCTCATGTCGGCTCTTCAGGACACAGATGCAGATTGCTAAATAAAGGCATGAGTTCGCTTCTGTTCCTCGAAGTTGTATGGATTCTGACGATTTGGATTACAGCATGTTGGTTGGAAGTTGCTTTTGTGTCCCATTGCAAACTAAGTAAATATTACATGATAAGTAATGACTAAACAATTGTAGAAATGTTTGATTTAAAGGGTTTAAAGTGTAGTTTAGCATTGAAACAAGCTGTAAGAAGAAATCACACCGAACAAAATGTTATCATTCTGTATTAAGAAAACGAGTAAGCTTAATTTCATTTAATAATGCAATTAAAAATATAATACCATTAATATGACAACTGAATATAATGAATAAAGGGTAATGGTGTGATTTCAATAGTCATAATGATTCATTTGTAAGTCAGTAATGTTGTTGATACATAAATAAATTACGTTGTAGGTGTCATTAATACTTTAGTATTTTACGTTAAAATGCTGAAAGTGCATCAGTATTTTACGTTGAAATGCTGTAAATATATCAGTATTGTACTTTAGTTTTAAAAAAATAAAATAAAATAGATTTCACAATATAAAAATCAGGTTGCTTAAATATTTAGATGTTACTGTTTGTGATAAAGAACATACATTTACATTTATGTCTGGATGATATGAAACATTTTATCATTATTTTCTTTTCTTTTTTTTCTTTTTTTTTTTACCATAACACCTAGCCCTTCAGTACATGAATATGCAACTTGAACATACACATCACATCTAAGCATAATTTTATCTGTTTTCTTGTACACTTTTTTACATTCCCAACATTATACAGAATATATTTTGCTTCATTTTCTTGCAGGAGTTTACGCCATCACAGCAAACAGATACACAGCCTATTAAAGTTGCCAGTATTCATACAGTATTTACTCTGGGGCAGCTAAGTATTTTTTATTTTTTAATTTTTTTTTTTACTCATTCAAATTTCAGATCTTTAATTTAGGGGAAAATCTGTTCAATTATCCCCTGAACTGGAATAAATTTAAATGGCAAATTGTGTCAAAAAGAGCTTAGAGCAGTACAGTCTCATTGGTAGCTAAACGCATAATAAAATTTCCAAAAAAGTACAAAATGTTGGAGATGTAATGGTGCAGCTTAGGTACAGTACGCATTAAGAATGCAAATAATTTATTTTCACATTCACGCCATTTTAAATGTTTTTGTGGGTAGAGATTAACAGCATTTTACACAAGCAAAAAAAAAAAAAAAAAAAACCTTCACAGACTTCATTTTGGAAACAAAAACATCTTCCACCAAACTACAAGTGTAAGGGTTTACCACTGAGCAATGTTATATGAAAGTGAAGAAAATAAGATATTATTAGTGTCAGACATTAATTAAATCATTCATTTATTTAATCAGAAATATGAGATGCTACATATTATTATTTTAGAATTAGTTCAAATCATATTATCTGTTTAATTTTTGTCCAAATCATGTAGCCCTAGTGGGTACCATAAAGAAAGGTTGTCTTTTTTGCTACAAATGATGAAGAAGTAGCAAAACTAGATGCACTTAACACTTGCTAAACATACAATAAGAACATTTTCTGAGATGAATTGTGCCATTATTGAAAACTTGCTTGTGTTGCTTTCATGCTTTGACTTCTGCTTTCATTTCTGGGGAAACTTCACAGTAGCGGTTCAGCCAGAGGTTCAGCGTCACTAAAGTTATTCTAGACCCTTAGGCGACAGCGGTCCATTCGTCAATATTTGATGTCTTGGGAGTGAGAACACAGGGCCTGTTTAAAAAGAGCTATTGACTCACTAAGAGAAAAGACCAGAACTTACATTATTATTCCACTTATTTCATTTTGAACAAAGAATCCACTGTAGTACAACACATCACAAAAACCACTGTCAATACCAACTGTCAATTCAGCAAAGCACTCAGAAAGAGCATATTAGGCAGGATCCATTCATTTCATTTCAGCCGGCCCGTAGTATTCACGATGGAAAGGCTTTTACTGTTGTAGTAAAGGCTCTTGACTACAGTACTGGCAAATCTTCGATCTCCTCCCTGGTTAAAGCCCCCTCCAGCAAGAACACCCCACGCTGTGTTATCTGAGCTGCCAATATTGATATTTTTCTAATAGTAAGCTCTCCACTCAGGACTCATACTGGAGAGTGGGGATTTGAATGATGTGTATTGATGCTTGCTAATGGAAGGGTCCATACAGCCTGCCACCTTGATTTGGGAGATACAGGATGATGTTATGTTATCAAACAACACAGCGCCAATTCAATGAGAACCTGTTGTGTTCATCACAGGGTCGAAGAGAGCACAGTGATTAGAAAACAACAGAAAATATATATTCCCCTTGATAGTGGTAGGAAACGCTGACGTACTGCTTCTCAGAGGTTGTAAGGTGGAATCTGGGAAAACAGGATAGGACCACTTTAGATAGTATCTTAATTAAAACATTAAACCAAATTAATTCCCTGCTGTTGCATTTAAATAGTTTTCGACTATTTCGAAGTGCTTGTTTTTCTTTTGCACAATGGGAACTTTTTAGTGCCTTTGATGATTAAAATAGTTTTTTTCATACGGCAACTATAAATGCAGCGTCGTATAGATATATTATGGCAACGTTTATTTCATAATACTAGTTTTGTATCTTGTTTCTTTCATTTGGTGAAAAATCTGTTTAAATTGTCCCCTGGAATGGAATGAATTTAAATGGTGAAATGTGTCAAACAGACCTTAGAGCAAATTAAATTTCCCCCAAAAACATAAATAAAAAAAACACGCTCACAAGGTTTACGGTTTTGAGTCTTTAGTTGTCTTTGGAATGTCTATGGAAGCTAATTTCTTTCTTATTAAAAATAATTGTTACTTTAATATTACACATTTATGTTTTTTTTTTTTTTTTTTTTTTTTTTTTGGTAATTACACATTTATAGGTCAAAGTGTGAAATCTTGCAATGCGCCATTATATCTATCAATTTAATTACTTATAATTGGGGCTTTATATTACTCTAGTTGCCTTTATTTGTTAATTTTGAACTTTCTTTATAATTACTTTTTTATATTTTATTCTGATTAAGTTCTTTATTCTGTTTTGATTTATTTTCTTGCAGAAGTTTACACCATTACAGCAAATAGATACACAGCCTATTATTGTTGCTAGTTTTCATCCAGTATTTACTTTGGGGCAGCTTTACATATATATATTTTTTTAACTCCTTCAAATTTCAGATCTTTCTTTTTGGGAAAAATCTGTTCAATTATCCCCTGGAATGGAATAAATGGAATAAACTTTTATATTACCCATTTGTGTCTTTGTTTCTCGTAATTACAAATTTATAGCTGAAAATGTGAAATATTTCAATGTGCCATTATATCTATCTATTTCATTTCTTATAATTGTAACATTAAATTACTTTTTATATGTTATTTTGATAAAGTTATTTATTCTGTTTTGATTCATTTTCTTGCAGAAGTTTACACAATTACAGCAAACAGATACACAGCCTATTAGTGTTGCCAGTTTTCATCCAGTATTTACTTTGGGGCAGCTTTCTATTTTTTTTTTTTTTTTTTTTTTTTTTTTTTACGCCTTCAAATTTCAGATCTTTCTTTTGGGGAAAATCTGTTCAGTTATCCCCTGGAATGGAATGGATTTAAATAGATTCCTCAATAAAAATAATTATGACTTTTATATTACACATTTGTGACTTTGTTTTTCATAATTACAAATGTAGCCCAAAATGAAATGAAAATGAAATGAAAATGAAAATGAAAATGAAAATGAAATGAAATCTTGCAATGCACCATTATATCAATCAATTTAATTTATTATAATTGTGACTTTATATTACTCTAAGTCCCTTTATTTATTCATTTTGAACTTTTAATTATTATTATTTTTTTCTTTTTATTCTATTCTGATACATTTGTTTATTCTGTTTTGATCCATTTTCTTGCAGGAGTTTACCCAATTACAGCAAACAGATACACAGCCTACAATTATTGCCAGTATTCATCCAGTATTTACTTTGGGGCAGCTTTACATATATATATATATTTTTAACTCCTTCAAATTTCAGATCTTTCTTTTTGGGAAAAATCTGTTCAATTATCCCCTGGAATGGAATAAATTTAAATGGTGAAATGTGTCAAAAAGTGCTTAGAGCAGTGCAGTCTTGTTGGTATCTGAACACATAATTAAATTTCCCAAAAAATACAAAAAAGTTTACGGTTTTGAGTCTTTAGTTGTCTATGGAAGTCAATTTCGCCCTCAATAAAAATAATTGTTACTTTTATATTACACATTTGAGACTTTGTTTCTCATAATTACACATTTATAACTCAAAATGTGAAATCTTGCAATGCGTCATTATATCTATCAATTTAATTTCTTATAATTATATGTTTTTCTGATACAGTTGATTATTCTGTTTTGTTTCATTTTCTTGCAGGAGTTTACGCCATTACAGCAAACAGATACACAGCCTATTAATGCTGCCAGTATTCGTCCAGTATTTACTTTGGGGCAGCTTTTTATTTAATTTTTTTTTTTTTACTCCTTTAAATTTCAGAGCTTTCATTTGGGGAAAAATCTGTTCAATTATCCCCTGGAATGGAATGCACTTAAATGGTGAAATGTGTCTAACAGAGCTTAGAGCAGTGCAGTCTTGTTGGTAGCTGATTGCATAATTCAATTTCCAAAAAAATACACACAAAAATAATAACAGCTCAAAGGTTTACAGTTTCAAGTCTTTATTTGTCTGTGGACTGTCTATGGAAGCCAATTTCCTCCTCAATAAAAATAATTGTGACTTTTATATTACACATTTGTGACTTTATTTAGCATAATTACAAATTTAAAGCTGTGCCATTATATCTATCAATTTAATTTCTTATAATTGTGACTTTATATTACTCTAGGTGCCTTTGTTTATTAATTTTGAACTTTCTTATAATTACTTTTTACATTTTATTCTGATGAAGTATCTTTTTTGTTTCAGTTAATATTGTAATGCCAAAAAAGCATGATTTTAGTTTTAGATAACACTGATGCCTATCAAGTTCCAAACGTTCAAATCTGACACTAACAAAAATGGTCATATTTTATCTAGATATCTAACCTTTTGGGGTTTCTGACCTCAAATAATTACAATGTGCTATATACAAGTAACTGTTTAAAAAAATCAGTCAAAATGACCCACGCATAAAGATGACACATTGACAGGTAACACACAAACTAGTATAAAAACAGACAGCACGTATTAAAGTTCAGGCATTAATTAAATTCTTATGCATGAGCATTCAAGTGTTTTGTTTTGTTTTGTTTATGACCCTGTTTCACATTGTCAGCTGCTCAAAGACACATCACGCATTAACAGGAGATGGTACCACATGGAACGTGTCCTGTGCCACCGGACGCTGTGGTCGTGTAACTTATCATCTTGACTTATGTGGAGCACGGGTGTGGCTGCCCAGTCCCTGCTCATTATCACCATTAACAACAAGCTGTCATCCCGCGTCCTGGGAGGCTGCTGACACAGTTTGCGTTTAGGAACTCTCTGTCGTATGCATTATGCATTTGCTCTCAAGCCCCAAGGTGTGTGGCATATCACACTGTCTCTTGATTAAGGACACTAGCAGCCATTTGTCATTTTCCGGCAACAGCTTTATAAAACAGAAGTTGCTTAAATGTACACATAACTAGTGCAAAAAAAGATTAAAATGAGGGTAAAGATTTCAAAACGGACCTCACTTTAAGTTTTGTCATGGTTGAATGGTAGCTGATAGAGTGAACTGAAATGCTGACTGACTGGAGATTTAAACATTCAAATATAAACCAAACTGCTGACCTCCAGATTCACCAGTTTGTCAAGTCAGGGTACTTGGACGTTTAAAAACATGCTAGGAAAACTTATATATCATATATATATATATATATATATGTGTGTGTGACCCTGGACCACA